>NC_139626.1:49276299-49298799 GCF_964638095.1 Poromitra crassiceps
GTATCATGTAATGTAGTGGAGCTGTTCTAGTCCATGCAGAGCTGTATCATGTAATGTAGTGGAGCTGTTCTAGTCCGTGCAGAGCTGTATCATGTCATGTAGTGGAGCTGTTCTAGTCCGTGCAGAGCTGTATCATGTCATGTAGTGGAGCTGTTCTAGTCCATGCAGAGCTGTATCATGTAATGTAGTGGAGCTGTTCTAGTCCGTGCAGAGCTGCATCATGTCATGTAGTGGAGCTGTTCTAGTCCATGCAGAGCTGCATCATGTCATGTAGTGGAGCTGTTCTAGTCCATGCAGAGCTGTATCATGTAATGTAGTGGAGCTGTTCTAGTCCGTGCAGAGCTGCATCATGTCATGTAGTGGAGCTGTTCTAGTCCATGCAGAGCTGTATCATGTAATGTAGTGGAGCTGTTCTAGTCCATGCAGAGCTGTATCATGTAATGTAGTGGAGCTGTTCTAGTCCATGCAGAGCTGCATCATGTCATGTAGTGGAGCTGTTCTAGTCCATGCAGAGCTGCATCATGTAATGTAGTGGAGCTGTTCTAGTCCATGCAGAGCTGCATCATGTAATGTAGTGGAGCTGTTCTAGTCCATGCAGAGCTGCATCATGTAATGTAGTGGAGCTGTTCTAGTCCATGCAGAGCTGCATCATGTAATGTAGTGGAGCTGTTCTAGTCCGTGCAGAGCTGCATCATGTAATGTAGTGGAGCTGTTCTAGTCCATGCAGAGCTGCATCATGTAATGTAGTGGAGCTGTTCTAGTCCATGCAGAGCTGCATCATGTAATGTAGTGGAGCTGTTCTAGTCCGTGCAGAGCTGCATCATGTAATGTAGTGGAGCTGTTCTAGTCCGTGCAGAGCTGCATCATGTAATGTAGTGGAGCTGTTCTAGTCCATGCAGAGCTGTATCATGTAATGTAGTGGAGCTGTTCTAGTCCGTGCAGAGCTGCATCATGTAATGTAGTGGAGCTGTTCTAGTCCATGCAGAGCTGCATCATGTAATGTAGTGGAGCTGTTCTAGTCCGTGCAGAGCTGCATCATGTCATGTAGTGGAGCTGTTCTAGTCCATGCAGAGCTGTATCATGTAATGTAGTGGAGCTGTTCTAGTCCGTGCAGAGCTGCATCATGTAATGTAGTGGAGCTGTTCTAGTCCGTGCAGAGCTGCATCATGTCATGTAGTGGAGCTGTTCTAGTCCGTGCAGAGCTGCATCATGTCATGTAGTGGAGCTGTTCTAGTCCATGCAGAGCTGCATCATGTAATGTAGTGGAGCTGTTCTAGTCCATGCAGAGCTGCATCATGTCATGTAGTGGAGCTGTTCTAGTCCGTGCAGAGCTGCATCATGTCATGTAGTGGAGCTGTTCTAGTCCATGCAGAGCTGCATCATGTAATGTAGTGGAGCTGTTCTAGTCCATGCAGAGCTGCATCATGTAATGTAGTGGAGCTGTTCTAGTCCGTGCAGAGCTGCATCATGTCATGTAGTGGAGCTGTTCTAGTCCATGCAGAGCTGCATCATGTCATGTAGTGGAGCTGTTCTAGTCCGTGCAGAGCTGCATCATGTAATGTAGTGGAGCTGTTCTAGTCCATGCAGAGCTGCATCATGTAATGTAGTGGAGCTGTTCTAGTCCGTGCGGAGCTGCATCATGTAAGGTAGTGGAGCTGTTCTAGTCCGTGCAGAGCTGCATCATGTCATGTAGTGGAGCTGTTCTAGTCAGTGCAGAGCTGCATCATGTAATGTAGTGGAGCTGTTCTAGTCCATGCAGAGCTGCATCATGTAATGTAGTGGAGCTGTTCTAGTCCGTGCAGAGCTGCATCATGTAATGTAGTGGAGCTGTTCTAGTCCATGCAGAGCTGCATCATGTAATGTAGTGGAGCTGTTCTAGTCCATGCAGAGCTGCATCATGTAATGTAGTGGAGCTGTTCTAGTCCGTGCAGAGCTGCATCATGTAAGGTAGTGGAGCTGTTCTAGTCCGTGCAGAGCTGCATCATGTCATGTAGTGGAGCTGTTCTAGTCCGTGCAGAGCTGCATCATGTAATGTAGTGGAGCTGTTCTAGTCCATGCAGAGCTGCATCATGTAATGTAGTGGAGCTGTTCTAGTCCATGCAGAGCTGCATCATGTAATGTAGTGGAGCTGTTCTAGTCCGTGCAGAGCTGCATCATGTCATGTAGTGGAGCTGTTCTAGTCCATGCAGAGCTGCATCATGTAATGTAGTGGAGCTGTTCTAGTCCGTGCAGAGCTGCATCATGTCATGTAGTGGAGCTGTTCTAGTCCGTGCAGAGCTGCATCATGTTGAATGTGCTGAGAGAGCAGGCCAGTCAATGATATGGGCTCTACACTTTCAGGCAACACACTTTTCAGACAAAGTAAACAGGTTCCAGCGTCAAACGTTTTGCTCAGTAAGCAAAAACAAATATATATAGAAGACAAGGCAAGGCAAGTTTATTTGTATAGCAGATTTCATACACGGAGGCGATTCAATGTGCTTTACATAAAATGAATAAAAAGAAAAGAGTCTTACAAGAATACAAGATACAAAAGGTCACAGTGAAAACGTATTGGCATATTTTTAGTTTGTGAGTCAAATCATATGCATAAATTATATATTAGACAGGATGTGGGCCCCCGCATAAAAATTCACTCGAGTAAAGTCACATTTAAAAGGAAATAAATAAATAAAATACAAGAATACCACATTTAAATCAAATTAATGCAGATGAGTGTTTCCCTACATTTCTTAAGAGCTCTGGTGAATAGAGATGTTTTAGGCCCCGATTTAAAAGATTGCCAAGTGGAGGAAATTTAAATAGAATTTAGGTATTCGGATATTATTCTATTTGTATAATATTAATAAACCTAAAATATTTTTTGGGGGAAAGGAATATTATTTTATTTTATATATATATATAATACAGCGAATCTCGTCCGTCTCGCCATGGCTAACCAGCGTATGAATCATGTTGTCACATGTGATGAACTTTCTGTGATGAGCTTATATAAATCAATATCAATATATATATAATTATATATAATATAGTTTTGTGAGCACGCAGTGCATTAACGTTGCAGTAGGCTCGCTTGCCAAACTATCTCCCTGCACCGGGAGACAACTAGGAGCATTCAAATAGCCCAATACAGCCTTATGGTGAATCACATTGGTATTCAACAAACATGATACTGTAAGTTGCTAATCTGTGTTAAGTGCCGCTATTAACGTCATACATATTAATGAATCACTCCGCATCAACTCACATGCATGTGGTGTGTGGTGGAACCCGTCAAATATCCAATAAAAAACTATGAGGCAGAGGCAAAAGCAGTCAAATAGCTCGTCATGCTTCATACAATAGATATTTCTGATACCAAGGCACATGTGAATCTAGCCTCGACGAGTGGAAGACTCAATTATATCAAAGAAAACAACACGCTAAAGTCCGTTTGATGACAGCTGACAGGTCAGCTAGAATAGAAAGGAAAATTCCTGTTCCAACTTTCAAAATAAAAGTACCATTGCAAAGTGTTTGTGTGTGTGATCCGAAATACCACAAGTACCAAAGAGGAAATAAAGGAAACATTTGCATAGAAACCTTTTTTAAATTAACATATTGTTGTGCCTTCAAAAAGGTCAATTTTAACCCGCAGTGAGTCATGCAGTAATACATCAGCGCTTTTATTTTGAAAATAAAATCGTCTAGCTTCCGTTTGCTGGGTTGAGTTGGGCTACGTCAGAAAAAAGATTGGTGAAGAAGAGATCGCCTTGAGCACAGATGGATGTGACGCGAGTTTAATCTTCTCATGTAATCTATCTCATGTAGTTTAATCTTCTAATGTAATCTATCTCATTCAATGGTCAATGTTACAGGTTACAACGGGACATTTGAGTGGTTGGACTGCCCTCTAGTGGACAGAAGGGTACATAACAACAACACGCTGATTAGGCTAGGCCCCTATCGTTGCATCGGCCTAGTTTCTACGCCGAGCGCCTGGCGCAGTGGGCGTGGACCAGCGCACTTGATATCTTGGTCTTGGCGCTAGACGCAGCCTAAAGCATTACAACCACGCCTTTTAAGCGTAAAATTATGCACCATTATGCTCATTGGATAAGTGCAATAAACGAATCGCACGCTTGCCTTTTAAGCTCCAATTCCACTGGTCCAGCAAAACCAGACAGAAGCCAAGCGCTGTGCCCCCCCCCCCCCCCTCCCTTCATCCAGTCTGTCTGTCTCCATATTCATAGCTTTCAAGGGGCGTTACGTGCTGCCGGGAACGCCCACCTGGCGGTCAAACAGTACTGCTAAGTACTGTTTGAGCGGACGACAGCACAGGCATCACTACAGTATCTTCTCTTTTAGCAATAGTCTCACTAATCCCACAGTGGTTTACCTGCTTTTGAGATCTGCAAAAAATAGTTTGCTTCTGTCTCACCCGTTCTCCCTCTCTCTTCACACGCGACGAGGGCTGTGCTCTCTCTCCACAACATTATAAAAACGAGTCCGCACTCCGCACGCAGTTTGTTGTGAAACAATTTCTCCGAACTGCCATGTGTTGGACAGTAACGTTAACGATAGTTCGGTTTGTTTGAAGTGCCCAAAACGTGCAGTTTGTTTAGATATCGTTCTTTTTCAACGCTTGATAGATGGTCTAAATATTCCTGACTGGAAACTGGTGGAAAAAAGACCGCTTTTTGCTGGAGCTGCGTCTGGTCAGTGTTCAGCGCCATTGTTGTTTTGAGTTTTGACCGCCAGAATGGGCGTTCCTTGTACTTACGTAACGCCCCTTGAAAGCTATGAATAGGCTATTATTCCATATTATTATGCTTCTCAAACCAATCTAACTGCAGTTTAAATACTGCAAGCATGTAAATACGCTACACTATAGCAAGATCAAAGTGAAAAGAATGTTCTAAATGCATCAGCTAGAAAAATATAGCCAATTAGATTGGTGAAAGTTTGTCCAGAAATATATAATTTTCTCTCGCCTGCTGCAGGAAGGATGATGCACATAAATATACCCTACATTATGTAAAGTCATTGCATAAATGTGTTTTTATTGTAAAACCAAATGTGAAGTAGGGCCAAGTTATTGGAGCGGACATCACAGTATAGCAGATGACAGTAGGAAGCGCGTTCCGCTGTCACTTATCTAAATCACGTTAAATCGACAAGGGATATATATAGGCCCAGGAGGACATATATGTTTCACTTAGGGTGGTGTTTTAATTTCGATGTTTAATTTGGTCCAATATTGAAATGTTCTACAATTGCAGGCTGTGTTACCATTATAGTAGGGTCATCTGTGGCACTTCCGTGACCGTGGAGAGCGAAGGTCCGTTTCTCAATGGATTTGTCATCTAGGAGGGTTAATAAACAAATTTAGCCGGGGTGTATTTTTAAAAAAGGCGGGGAAAATATTTGAGAGACCAAAATCCAAAATGTCTGCCGTGGAAATGAACTTTTTAATGGTTTGACCTACAATGATGCACAATACATGGTTTCAGAGCTTATTATGGTCAAGGAATACATATTTGGTGTTTATATAATGATTTGACTTATTTTTGACCTTCAAATCCAAGATGGCTGCCAGTTTTGAGCTCTAAAAGACAGTTTTTTCAAAATCGTCATAGAGCCTTCATATTAGGCTTGAATGACAGGTCTTCTCATGATGAGTTGAATAATATACAGTAAGTACACAGAAGTAATCTCTGAGGTCATTAAAGTCAATGTTTGTGTGTAAACAACAGTTGCTGATTTGCGGTTTCCCATTAAATAGGCTACTGAGAATATGGTGTCCAGTTCATCCCATCACATTTTCATAATGAACCAAAAACTATTTTGCACTATAGCCTAACATAAAATAGTATTCTGTATGCAAAGCTAGCAAGGTTAGTTGCTTGAGCTGAATTTAAAGGTCAACTCAAAACAAACAATGAAATTAACTTTGAAATTAAAACTGAATCCTAGGCTACTAAATTTCATCAGCACACAGTAAAGGAAACTTGTCTTTGAACTCAGCTGACTGTCTAGTCCTAATCCCTGTTGTGCAATGTCCCTTTTCAGTGAAGTTTTAGTTTTTGTTAAGAGTATGGACTTTTAATCTTGACCTTGTTGGTAGGCAACGGCCCTTTTTCAGTCAAGCATTTTCAGATTAGCTCAGTCAGTCTGTGAAGCAGTCAGTGTCAGCACTTGCGCGAGCTCGCTTTTTCTCTAACTAATGTTAACATTACACACTTTAAGACACTTTGTTTGAGGATATAAAAGGAGGTACGGTGGTGTAGTGGTAAGCACTATCGCCTCACAGCTCGAAGGTCGTGGGTTCAATTCCCACCTGGGACGATGTGAACGCTGAAGGAATGCGTGCCCGTCCGCATGTCCTCGAGTGCCCACCGCCCGGGTGGGGTCGTCAAAAGGGCCTTTCTGTGTGGAGTTTGCATGTTCTCCCCGTGCCTCCCGGGGGTTTCCTTCATATAGGAACCCCCTTCACCAAAAACATGCAATATCCTGGTTGCTAATGTGGTTCCTCCTCTGGTCGTTAAGGGCGCCTGTTCAGAGGGAGGGGAACTGGTTGGAATAGTGTGAACCTCCCACGTGCTATGTCCTACCGGTGAAGCTTCCCCTGTCAGGTGAAAAGAAGCGGCTGGCTAACTGCCCATGTCTCGGAGGAAGCATGGAGCCAGTTTCGGCTCTCCCCAGATCGGCAGAGGGTGGAGTAGCAACCAGGATAAAGAAATTACGTTAGCACTAATGGGGGATAAAAATGGGATAAAAAATCGGGGGGGGGGGGGAATATATAAAAAAAGAAAAAAAAAAAAAAACTTTGTTTGAGGATATCAACGTTATTCACTAGTCTAAAGATAGTTCTACCATCAAGAACATATAAAACAAAAGCAAAAACAATTTTTATTTGCAGAAGTCATCATTGATATTTGGTGTTAGCTAACGTTAGGTAACGTTATTATTTTTAGCTAAAGTTAATATTATCTGTCTCCACACTTCTGTCAACTGACATATGCATTTTCAATGTCCTATGAATGTGTCCTAAAATGTGACAAGCCTTGCAAGCCCACCGATACAATAAATCAAGGCAAATGGGACAGCTTACAATTAAAAGCCCAAGACTGGTCAGGAGTTGATAAATTTGATGATGTTTACACCACCACCTCCTGGGAAGATGGGCCAACCAATCGGTACATGCATTCGTCATGTTATATTTCTATTTAATCTTCAGTTATGCTTAAGGAAGCCAGGCTGTTTATTTTCAAAAGCAAATGCATATGTCAGTTGACAGAAGTGTGGAGACAGATAATATTAACTTTAGCTAAAAATAATAACGTTACCTAACGTTAGCTAACACCAAATATCAATGATGACTTCTGCAAATAAAAATTGTTTTTGCTTTTGTTTTATATGTTCTTGATGGTAGAACTATCTTTAGACTAGTGAATAACGTTGATATCCTCAAACAAAGTGTCTTAAAGTGTGTAATGTTAACATTAGTTAGAGAAAAAGCGAGCTCGCGCAAGTGCTGACACTGACTGCTTCACAGACTGACTGAGCTAATCTGAAAATGCTTGACTGAAAAAGGGCCGTTGCCTACCAACAAGGTCAAGATTAAAAGTACTCTTAACAAAAACTAAAACTTTGCACATTGCACAACAGGGATTAGGACTAGACAGTCAGCTGAGTTCAAAGACAAGTTTCCTTTACTGTGTGCTGATGAAATTTAGTAGCCTAGGATTCAGTTTTAATTTCAAAGTTAATTTCATTGTTTGTTTTGAGTTGACCTTTAAATTCAGCTCAAGCAACTAACCTTGCTAGCTTTGCATACAGAATACTATTTTATGTTAGGCTATAGTGCAAAATTGTTTTTGGTTCATTATGAAAATGTGATGGGATGAACTGGACACCATATTCTCAGTAGCCTACCCTATTTAATGGGAAAGCGCAAATCAGCAACTGTTGTTTACACACAAACATTGACTTTATTGACCTCAGAGATTACTTCTGTGTACTTATACTGTATATTATTCAACTCATCATGAGAAGACCTGTCATTCAAGCCTAATATGAAGGCTCTATGACGATTTTGAAAAAACTGCCTCAAAATTGGCAGCCATCTTGGATTTGAAGGTCAAAAATAGGTCAAATCATTATATAAACACCAAATATGTATTCCTTGACCAGAATAAGCTCTGAAACCATGTATTGTGCATCATTGTAGGTCAAAGCATTAAAAAGTTAATTTCCACAGCAGCCATTTTGGATTTTGGTCTCTCAAATATTTTCCCCGCCTTTTTTAAAAATACACCCCGGCTAAATTTGTTTATTAACCCTCCTAGATGACAAATCCATTGAGAAACGGACCTTCGCTCTCCACGGTCACGGAAGTGCCACAGATGACCCTACTATTACACATTATTTTAGATCGACCTTTTATATCTATTTCGCCTCATTTGGTTGCTATTTAGTAGCGAAATGGAGTACCCAATTGCATGCTGGGACATTCACAGGCAGTGAACTTACAACTGCTATTTCCTATAGGACGTGTGTTGTGTCTGTCTGAGTGAGGGAGTCAGAGAGAGACAGTCGTATTGTGCCTGTCAGACTGAGGAGAGAGGGAGAGAGTGACACAGAGAAGGGTGACAGAGGAGAGAGCCAGAGGGGAGGGAGAGAGCCAGAGGGGAGCGCTCCGCGCAACTGGCGCACTCTGAATAGGCCTGGTTTTCAAAAGCGCAAAGCGCTAAATTTATGCCAGGTGGGAAGATAGCAGTACGCCGAGATTTAAGGCCGACACGCCCACTCTGGGCCATTCTGGGACTGCGCCACGCCCATTCGGCCTAAAGCGCATTTGGCAGCGTAAAGCCATATTGATATTGTCCCAAAACAGGCGCAAGGCACGTTTTTTTGCGTTTAAGGCCAGTTTTAGCGCCGAAGGCTTGTGGGAGAATAGGGCCCTATAAGTCTATAGGTAAAATAAAAAAATCTGAAAAAATTCCAATAAAAATAGAATATTAAAATAATAAAAGCACTGAAAATCGAATTGGATTATTGAGGACGATTGCCAGCCCTAGTGCAGATGGATCAATTAAAGGCAGAGCTGAACTACATAACAGCACAACTCCGATGTGTTTGACACATGTCAAGCACATCAGGTGACTTGCAGGGTTATCTGCTATGTAGCTGTTATGTAGCTTAGCATAGTAAACACTGCTGATATTTATGTTTTTAAGAATATAGACAATTCATTTGAATTCGATGGCCACCTGTATGGAATAACGTCATATGGATTACAAACAGCAGCGGGGGAACGGCGGGAGCTGCTATCTATGTGACGGACAGCAAACAGAGCAGGCTGCCGGGGGCAGGTAAATATAGTTCATTTTCTCGTTGTCTCTATAATATAATAAGGATATGAGCCGCTGCATGTCGGAAAATAAGCTATTTACACGACGTAAATGCAAGCATTTCACATGCCCTCATTTTCAGGTCGCAGTTCAAAACAAATAATTATAATTTTTTAGCATATAATATCAAACCGAACTTAGTAGGGTGACTTAAATATCATAAAGCTGGAAATAAGGTCCAGGTTGTAAAAAAAAACTGAATTCTTTAATTATTGCGATTGCAAAAATGACAATCTGCTGGAGGGACTCTCTCTCTCTCTCTCTCTCTCTCTCTCTCTCTTTCTCTCTCTCTCTCTCTCTCTCTCTCTCAACTTCATCTGATAGTTGATCGGTTGCTATGGAAATCAGAGGTCGTTGGCCTCCTGTGTGACTCCCTCAAAAATGCGAGAGGGAGAAAGGCAGAGCGAGGCAGACAAGTGGTTCGTGGGAGTGACGCCGTGCGGTGCGGTATTAAGAGCTCATTTCACCTCGCACACTTTCAGGCCCTCAGTTCTTTACAGCTGCGTCATGCTGATGCTCCAGGCACAGCCAAACCTTTTGGGAAATAGTCTGCGGTGCCACTAAATGTTCTTTGGCCTTTTAAATCTCGGATTTGTTTCTTGCCGGTTCTGTATGTCGAGAGTGAATCAGCTCAAGCAGCTCGGAATCAAACGACGTCTTACGCTGCGGCCGGGGGAAATTGGGTTGCGCTCGCCTGCCTGGGAAAATCTGGGCGGGGAAAATCAATGGGAAATGGTTCCTCGCCCTTAATACCTAACATCAAAGTGTCCTTAAGCAAGGCACTTCACCTCAACTATATATTGGTTTGCTGGCACGGCCAATATTGGCTCTTTTAATCAAAAAGTTGATGTCAGCCAGTCAGCGTTGCCGCCCTATCCAACTGACTCCAAGAGCATGCTGCGGGTAGATTTTCTTTGAATGCATTTACATTTTGGGTTCATGATTAGTACAGGCCCCCCATTGCAGGAATATGGAGATGAAGGCGGCATTCTAAATGGGCGTTCAGCACCTGTGACATCACTTGTTGCTGGACGTTCTGCTGGGCCTGACATCACAGGTGTGCGGTTCCATTTCAGGAACAGTGGCCAACTGCTTTACAAAAATGAGTAGATGCAGCTAGGTGTGATTTTTTTAAATCCTATTGCTTATTATACCCCCTCCTACATATTAAGGGTTCATGTCATATAATGTATGTATATATATATATATATATTTTTTAGATTATTTTTTGGGCATTTCACCTTTATTTTTATTTAGGACAGTAGGCAGACAGGAAAGGTGGGGGGAGAGAGAGAAGGGGTGACATCCTGCCTCGTATTCCCAGGTGAGCTCAGTTTCCCCCTCTCTCACTCAACGCTGTGGTGTGTGTATGCCGAGCCGCATGTCAGACAGACAGAGCTGAGTGCTCTCTCTCTCTCTCCGTCTGTTGGTCTCTCTCTCACCATTAAACTAGCTAATTAAAATGACAACAATCACGTGAAAGATCACCCAACAAAGGCAACCGATGGTGGACTCAAATCGCAGATAGCCCATATTCGTCCCATCGACCAACCCTACTGTATAGCCGAAATAGTAGTGAACGAATCCATAAATAGATAGATAGATAGAGTGAGCATGTGCATGCTTGTGAACATTATTTCTTAGCATATGAATTATTGTAAACTCAGCGGAAATGAACGACATGAAAATATTCATAAAACAAATTGTATTTTAAATTTCCATTACTTTTCCCAGGTTTCTCATGACCATACGAACCCTGAAACCCAAAGACTATACAAATGGGACCCATTTGCCTCCCTGCTTGGCACTCAGCATCAAAGGGTTGGAATTGGGGGGTTAGATCACCATGTGATTCCCGAGCGCGGCGCACGCTGCCGCTCACCGCTCCCCCAGGGGATGGGTCAAATGCGGAGAACAAATTTCACACATTGTGTGACAATCAGTGGGACTTTACCTTTACCTTAAATTAGTTTGTACTTGTACTGTTCAGTAACTTGCAAAATAGTCTTAAAAACCAATATGAAAAAGAATCGTGATAAGATCGTGGATCGTGATCCTGCCTGAGAAAAATGGTCATATGATATTTTTGCCATATCGCCCAGCCCTAACTTCCACAGAAAGTGAATCAAAAGGGAATCCCAGAGATACAGAGCCTTGGACAACGTTGTGGGGATTCCCTTGTGGTTGCCTTTCTTTTCACCTTCTCTTCCTGTTGTTGTTTCCTATTTGACAGCGACTTGCTGTTTCAGAGGCACACACAGGTTCAGTAATAACTGTCGGCGAAAGGGGAAAAAAGGGGCGGGGCAAAAAAGGCCAACGTCACTTGTAGTTGCATGGTCTCTTTTTAGCGGGTCCAATGTTTAGGAGGGGAGATAGTTCTAGAAAAGAAAGTAGGAAAAAGTAGGAAAGAAGGAAAAGTGCAGTTTTGCAGTGTGCACATTTTGAGTGGAGAGCATCTTTTGTGAGGTTTGATTTAAACGTGTCAAGAAAGAACAACAGAAGAAGAGAAACCAGCTCAGGAAACAAAAAAGATGGAAAACATCTGAGTCCATTTCCTTTGAACAAGATGCTGGCTCATGCTTCCTCTGTGTGTGTGTGTGTGTGTGTGTGTGTGTGTGTGTGTGTGTGTGTGTGTGTGTGTGTGTGTGTGTGTGTGTGTGTGTGCGTGCGTGTCTGAGAGAGGAAGAGAGAGAGATACAGGTCCTCCTCCAAGACATCCACACTAATTGACTCATTTTTCAGAAGTGGAGAGACAGAGAGACTTACAAGCAGCTCATATACTGTATGCAGCTATGTGAGAAGAAGCTGAACTGGAATAGGCCTACTGGGCATAATGGGCATACTGGCAGGTTGCGAGGCCTCTTGAAAAGAAGACACATTTGGCAGTGGAACTAACCCCAAGCTGATCCTGATAGCATCAGTCCATATGCTGCCTTCATGACTTTGAAGTCTTCAGCTATGTTATGTGCATAGAAGTGTATATCTGCCTATAGAGGCTGGGCTTTTAGATGGTGTGTTCAGAGGCATCGCCCGGAAGCTCTCACCATGAGTTCCATGACAGCTGGGGACGACATCTTTCTCTCCTCATTAGGAAAGAACTGTGGAAAACACAGCTCAAGTGGCAAAAGTGTGTGAATGATGACGCAAGTTCAATTGTATTATTGTATCCCTTGTAAGGTTACAGGGTGCATGTGTGTGTGTGTGTGTGTGTGTGTGTGTGTGTATATATGTGTGTCACAGGCACCAATTTGTGCCTGTGTTTGCGCCTGATTCATATTACTTGCATCGCATGTACTTAAAGTCGAGCTGAACCCAAAAATGACTTTTCTTTTCTTTTAGTTCAAATACCTGGGTATGCAGTGCACCTATTTAATAATGTATGCCAAACAAGGCCTGGAAAGACTAACGTACATTGCTAAGGGCAAAGGGAAAGATTTTGCTCAGCTCTGGGAGCCATACATGCGTTTCACGAGAGATGGAGGCGGAGGTCTTGCTTGAAAGTTTGTAAAAAAAAAAGTGAGCAATGTGGAGGAAGTGTTTTGAATTGTTTTATCAGTACTTAGTTTGAATTGTTGCAGGTTGATTATGTGTGTGTGTATGTTGTAAAGTGTCTGGTCTTTTAAAGTTGTATTAAATGTAAATGTAAAATGTAAAATGTAAAAAATGACAAACATATTGGAAAAAAAAAAAAGTATGCCAAACAAATCACAACAATCTTGTTTTTCACACTTTTTCACATCAAAAGTTCATTTTTCAAGATTTCATTGATAACAGTAATGTACAGTTTGCTGACGTCACCTAGTACTATCAAATTTCTACCCCATTTCAACCAATCATATCACGACATGCAGCTGTCAATCAAATCTTCATTTCACGATTATTTTCTCTTCCAAATTAAGTAGAAAATGGCGCCTAGGGGGGTACGGTGGTGCAGTGGTAAGCGCTGTCGCCTCACAGCTTGAAGGTCCTGGGTTCGAATCCCACCTGGGACGCTGTGAACGCTGAAGGAATGCGTGCCCGTCCGCATGTCCTCGAGTGCCCACCGCCCAGGTGGGGTTGTCAAAAGGGCCTTTCTGTGTGGAGTTTGCATGTTCTCCCCGTGCCTCCCGGGGGTTTCTTTCATATAGGAACCCCCTTCACCAAAACATGCAATATCCTGGTTGCTAATGTGGTTCCTCCTCTGGTCATTAAGGGTGCCTGTTCAAAGGGAGGGGAACTGGTTGGAATAGCGTGAACCTCCCACGTGCTATGTCCTACCAGTGAAGCTTCCTCTGTCAGGTGAAATGAAGCGGCTGGCTAACTGCCCATGTCTCGGAGGAAGCATGGAGCCAGTTTCGGCTCTCCCCAGATTGGCAGAGGATGGAGTAGCAACCAGGATTGAGAAATCAAATGAGCACTAATGGGGGATAAAAATGGGATAAAAAAGAATCGAGGGGAAAAAATATTAAAAAAGAAAAAGAAAATGGCACCTAGTGCCTGTCATCTGGCAGAATTCCTATCCCATAAACTAACTACTAACTTGGCCAATTGTTAGAAACATGAACAAAAAACAAATACTATAATCTCTAAGAATGCAAAGAAATGTAACTGGCTCATTAAAACGCGCATTCCAGGAATATTATTTACATTTATAACGATAATGGCGCGCGCCTCCGAGCCTGACAGCCTCCCTGGCTGTCAGGGGTCGTCTCTCAGAGATTTCAGGCGGGCAGGCAGCACCTATGCATCGGATTGTCCGCTCGCTCCGCACGAAGCCGGTGGCTGCCTGGTACTCCGCGGATCCCACTGGTGTAGCACGACAACACGCTGAATCCCACCCGATTTGGGGGTGGAACACGCCAAAAGCCAGTCGACAGAATTGTCAAATCAAATCATCAACACCGTATATGGTCCGCCTCTCAATTTGTTTTCAGTCTGAAACGGACTCAGATGCACGTGACGCACGGGTTCACCTCGACTTTAAGTAAACTAACCTGAGTGAGTGTGTGTATATATGTATGTACCAAAACCAAAACCTGCTTGCAATCCCACGCACAAGGCTCTCAACCATGGGAAATCATACCTTTTGTGCACTGGGGCCACGCCTGTGGAATCTGCTCCCAGGATCCATCCGGGCCTCGGACTCCCTTGCTGCCTTCAAAAGCAGCCTAAAGACCCACCTTTTTCACGCTGCGTTCGACTAGGGCCTGTTTTTAAAATTCCTCTATTTAAGTGTTTTTATTTTTATTTTTATTTTTTTTATTCTGTGTACTTTCTCTTGTGAAGCACCTTGGGATGTCAGTTTTGATTTGAAAGTGTGCTATACAAATACAATTCATTATTATTATTATTATTATTATATTATTATTATTATTATTATTTTATTATTATTATTATTATTTTATTATTTTATTATTATTATTATATTATTGTTTATTTATTATTATTATTATTATTATTTATTTATGTATGTATGTACTAGAATAGTGTATATATATATATATATATATATATATATATATATATATACTGTATATAGCATTAGTTCAATGATGTTCATCATGTCTTCATTTATACATAGACGTTTTTGTTTTCTTGTGTTCAGACATAGGTTTTTAGATGTTATTTATTTACCTTGACAGTTTCGACGAGTCAACTCTCGTCTTCTTCAGACGATGTGCCCGGCGGGGCTGTTGGGTCTGTCGGTCCGGCCACGACACGTCATAGTGGGCGTGGCCGGCCTGGCAGACCTGGCGGCTCAGCTGGGCACACCGCCAGTTGCTGAAAAGCAACTGGTTGACACGTCATACCCAGCTGTCAGTGCGACTGCTTCTGAAGAAGACGAGAGTTGACTCGTCGAAACTGTCAAGGTAAATAAATAACATCTAAAAACCTATGTCTGAACACAAGAAAACAAAAACGTCTATATATAGCATTGTTTATACAGTCATGCAGTCATTTGTCTTGTCTATAGGCCTACTTACTCTACCCCACCCTATTCTATATACTGTATATATATCCTATGATAAGAATGAGAAGTGTGTGTGTGTGTGTGTGTGTGTGTGTGTGTGTGTGTGTGTGTGTGTGTGTGTGTGGAATGTTGGCCGGCCACAGCTATGCCGTCTTACCTGTGATCGGGCTGAAACTTTCAGGGGGTGTAAAGAGCACCCGTGTGGATGACCTGACAGAGCCTGCTTTTTTTAATTACGTGATTAATTAATTACCTAATGATGTGATGTCATCAGTGATGATGTCATTCTTGCTGGCTCAGGCTACATAAGTTCAGTGATGCTGTCATCCGTGATGATGTCAGTGATGTCATCCTTCCTTGGTGAGGCTATTGCAGGCCATGCATATGCGATGCGCAGTGGGTGAGCTGCAGGGCGGGCGAACGTTAGGTAGCCTCATTGAACGAGGTCTGACACTCGCCAAACTCAGTGTGGCAAAGTGAAGTAAACTATGTGAAACCATGACGAGCCGCGGTCGTCTCATGCTCAGCACGACAACAAAGCTACAGTAGCCTAGCTGCTTCTCCCACAAAGTATTTCAGTCAGGACCACTTTAGTCACAAACATAAGACCACTTAGATCCACTTAAAGCTTTTATTTTCCTGAGTTATATTTGGCGGTATGGCTCTGTTCTGGAGGCTCCCTGCCCTTCCATGAGCATAAATGGAAAGCGTAAGGCAGGCAGAGCGGCAGCAGCAGATTCTGGAAGCTCCTTGCCCCTCTATGAGCAACATGGAATAGCCTTTAGGCAAGGAGAGCAGCAAAAGACCCCCAGGTACATAGAGTTGCGCGATCTTGACCTCACCAGTCAGATCGTCCAATCGCCACCCTTTGACATCGCAAGACCCCCCCCCCCCTAAAACTACATTGATCTAACAGCGTTTTGCCTACATCTACATTCTACATATAACGTTACTCTTATGGAGCTGAGCACAGAGCAGTTTTGCACGCGGCATGTGGAGAATGAGAAGAGAAGATGAGACGGATCGGGGGACGGGCGACTGCGGGGAGACGTGTAATTAAAGATTTTGGAGGCGGGGCTCGTTGCAGACATCAGAAACATGTTTGAATGCAGGAGGCTAGTAGCGTTTCTTAATGGTCTGGTCTGATCAACACACACTCTGCTCAGTCAAACTGCTGCGTCGCATCTCTGCTGTCAGGGAGCAGCCACACGCGGGGGGCGGGGCATCTCTGCTGTCAGGGAGCAGCCACACACGGGGGGCGGGGCATCTCTGCTGTCAGGGAGCAGCCACACACGGGGGGGCGGGGTCAGGGAGCAGCCACACGCGGGGGGGCGGGGTCAGGGAGCAGCCACACACGGGGGGGCGGGGTCAGGGAGCAGCCACACGCGGGGGCGATTCAAATCGGCTATGGAAACTCAATCGTCATTTCAGCCATTGAGTCGGCAATACACGATCCGATCGCCAATCGGCACAGCCCTAGCACAGAACAGAGCAGCAACAATGACAACAGAAATGACATTGTTTAAGTCAGACACAGCATGAAAGGAGGAGGTGGGCTGCAAACAGCTTGAAGAGGAAGCAGCCATGTTAGGCAGACAGACTGGAGCAGAATTTAAAGAGGGTGCCCTGTTTGAGTTGAGCCAATTGAATGCGTCAGCTAAGCAGTCAGCTGATGTGGGCTGGGTTTGAGATCAGCTGTGGGCTGGGTTTAAGCTGGGCTTGACATCCGTGGCCTGCCGGAACTACCGCGATGCTCGATTGGCCCTTGCATACGTTACAGATGGCATGTGTTGTGTCTGTCTCACACACTTTGTAATGCCTGCCCACATGTTTTAGGTGTGTTTGAATGCGACCATTGTTTTGCGCCATCAATTGGTTTTGGCAATCGGCACATACCGTATAAAGCATTATCGCAATTCTCCCATCTCATATTTAGGTTGAAAATGGACCGATTCCTATCGCTGGCTGATCGATCGATGGAGTGGAGGATCCCTACTTTTTAAGACAACCTTTGAAGATATAACCCCATTAAAACGGTATCTTAAGACCGTTAAGTTGTGTGTGTGTGTGTGTGTGTGTCTGTGTGTGTGTGAGAGAGAGAGATGTGCATTTGGCAGTACAGTCTGTGAAGTACATGCCAAACGGGTATTCGATGACAAATCTTTCCTCTTAACCTTGTCTCTCATGTCTACTTTACAGCGGTTAGGCTGTGGGACATCAATATTAAACACGCCGCTGAATATTTCTCTTTAAATTACCCCCATCAGCTGACACACATCCATTGACTGTGCGATTTAATGTCGGGCTTAATGTGTACACATGAGAGAGTGTGAATGCCTGCTTCTGCTTACATGGGTGGGTGTGAGACTGACGTGTGTGTGTGTGTGTGTGTGTGTGTGTGCATGTGTTTTGCCCACTCACAGTCTATATTTATCCATGCTTGCTCTTGGTGGGAAGGTTCAGGCAGGCTCAACAGGAACATGTGAAGGATTTCTTCTGACATGCTGCATTGAACCCGACAGTGAATGACTGTGAATAGACTTGAGTGTGATTTCACAGGTGTAGCATTCTGCGCTATCAAGTCTCTCCACCTCCTGGGTCTCTAGCGATCACTTTCTATCTACCTGATTGCCTTCCTCGGCAGTCACAATGTGTTAGTCAAGCTTGTGTGTGATGTCTTTCATCTTATTGATGTGTTTTGACTTGTTTCATTTGTTTGCTGTACAGTATGACGTTTGATTGTTAAAGCACTTTGTAGACCACTCTGAAGACAGTCCTACACAAAAACGAACAAATGACAAACTATTATTATTTTTTGCATTCTGATACTGTATTTCCTCTCCATTGGACTAGTTAATGCCTCCTTAGGCTAAAATCACACTCTGTGCAGTAGGGACACCACGGCGAGGACATTTTCCCACCGGTTAATAAACTCATAACACCGGTGTCACCGATTGCACCGCTGTGAAAGAAGCTGCCATCGATTGTGTGACAAACTGCCAGGGCACGGGAAAAGTGGAGAGATTGCCCGATTAACGTTATCGAAGTGTTGCCAAATAGGTGCTTTTTTCCCTTTGACACCTTGGGGCCATACAGTATCTTATGCGCACGGGCAAATCTTTGCTACTTAAGAAAAAATTAATAAAAAAAGATCAAATAAAAAGAATTAAAGTTTCCCCCCTGGGGGATTAATAAAGTCTTTTGTATCATAGTTTCTAGCACTCAAAATATCCCTTTTTTTATGGGAGTTAGACCCCCCTGGGAGTTAGACACCCGCCCCCAAGGGCAATTAATCGGCCATAATTAATAAATGAGCCGTTAGGTCACCTACAGGGGTGCTCTTTACACTTCCTGAAAGATTCAGCCTCATGGCTTGTAAACTGGCATAGCTGTGGTCTCAGAAAGGGAAAGGACCCACTGATCTATAACCATCATGATCACACACACTTTTATTTATAATCATCAGCTATCAGGTATAGTGCACTCAGTACACTGCAATTTTTATTTTTATGCCTCCGCCGGCGATAGCCAGGCCGGAGGCATTATGGATCCGGGTTGTCCGTACGTATGTCCGTCCGTCTGTCCGTCCGATGTTCGTTAACGCGATATCTAAGGAACGCCTTGAGGGAATTTCATCAAATTTGGCTTAAACATCCACTTAGACTCAAGGATGAACTGATTAGATTTTGAAGGTCAAAGGTCAAGGTCACTGTGACCTCTTGAACCCCATGTTCAAGCTTGTTAACGCGATATCTCAGGAACGCCTTGACGGAATTTCATCAAATTTGCCTCAAATGGCGATTTGGACTCAAGAATGAACTAATGGCGGAGGCATAAATCCGCGGTGCGGTCGTTCTATTTTATTTTATTTGTGCGGTTACCGCGACGGTTTGATCGGCCCCGCTAGTTTGTGCGATATGGAAAAACTCCATATCGCAGCAGCCCTATGTGAAGCACGTGTTTCCCATTCAAACCAACAGATTGGAGCATGGGAAGATGGATTTGTCGTGTGGTCGGGATCTCATGATCTCCAGCTGTCTCGCAAGGTTAAGGATGCTCCTGTTCCACAGATATATTTTGAAGCTTGCTGTATAAGAGGCACAGTCAAAGGGAGACAGAGACGGTAACGTCAACAAAAGAAATTGAAAAATAATCTCCTTGCTTGCCAGACGGTATAATCCTAGAATAACAGGTTTCCCATTTTCTCCTGCTCTTTTCCCCTTGAATGTGTTCCTGCAGGCCGTGTGTTTGAGGCTGCTGGGGAGCAGTGCAGTGTACTGTGATACAGCCTTAGGGAGGGACGACCTCCAGGGCTATTTAGCACATCCTCCTTTATACAGCTAAGCACTGCTCTCTCTCTCTCTCTCTCTCCCCTTCAGCACACAATGCATAGTATTCAGTCACTCCGTCACACTCTGGTGGACAGACCTTATTTTTGGCGTCTCTTTCCTGTATACAGTTTGATGCGGCATGTTCTGCTCGTTCCGTTATTCCTTGTTCTCAGAAATGCTTGGTTTATTACAATTTTGGTAAAAAAAAAAAACAACACTTGGCATGCATGGGGATATTGTTTGATGTTTGGGCTACAGCAATTTTGTAGTAGTTTCAGGAAGTCTGTTGCCATTTTTACAGGACCCCTGGAGCAATTATGAGTTCAGAGCCTTGTGTGAGATGTAATGCAGCACCAATTTCCAGATGATCCAATGTTCTCCCTTATGGCAGACCCCATTAGTCAACCTCACTACGTAAATGAATGTCTTCTTTATGTGTATATATATTTATGCACATATATATATACACACACATGTATGTATGTATGTATGTATGTATATATATATATATAGTTTTTTATATCTTATGGCAGACCACATTAGTCAACCTCACTACGTAAATTAATGTCTTCTTTATGTGTATATATATTTATGCACATATATATACACACATATATATGTATGTATGTATATATATATATATATATATATATATACGTATATATATATATATAGTTTTTTATATCTTATGGCAGACCACATTAGTCAACCTCACTACGTAAATGAATGTCTTCTTTATGTGTATATATATTTATGCACATATATATACACACATATATATGTATGTATGCATGTATATATATATATATATATATATATATATATAGTTTTTTATATCTTATGGCAGACCACATTAGTCAAACTCACTACGTAAATTAATGTCTTCTTTATGTGTATATATATTTATGCACATATATATACACACATATATGTATGTATGTATGTATGTATGTATATATATATATATTAGGGCTGTCAATCTCCCTCTATAATCAAATTCGAATTTCAGTGCTTTATACATTTTAATATTCGAATTATATTCGAATATTTAAATTAATTTTTAATTGAATTAAAAAAAAAAAAAAAAAAAAAAAAATTTGGTCTGAGTGAATTGTTGTCTTCTCTTATGTTATGTTCTGATTCTAAATATAGCTGAATCTTTGGGTTTGACCAAGTAAAACTTTTTCTAAGCATTTTACCAAATGTAGATGGAAAAGTGAATGGTGGATGAATATTCAAAATAATATTAGGCTTATCACAAATAGTCCAGCAATGATGTTTATTTAAGAAAACATGTTCCTTGTACAATGTACATATACATTAATTGCATTAGAAAATAGGTCAGATAACCAGAGCTTAGTTAATATTCATCGTCTGAAATGCTAAAATAAAATAATTGATAATAAAAAAAGACACAACCTTTGTTTGAGCTCCTTATCAATAAACAAATAAGTAAACTTTGCCAAAACAACAATGAGCCATGAACAAAAAAAAATCAGTCACGTATTGCACTTAAGAGCTACAGGTTTACATTCAGTATAGCAGCTTCAACAGTCAACTTCAGTTAACAATGAATGAACATACATTTTAAGAGCTACAGGTAGGGTTACATCAGTATAGCAGCTTCAACAGTCAACTTCAGTTAACACTCTTTTCTTCAAGTATGTTGTCAGAACTTGTCACTGTTCTAGTGTTCTAAAAAAAAAAAAAAAAAAAAAAAAATATTCGTTTTAAAAAAATAATAATAATCGAATTTCGTTCATAATTATTAAATTCGAATAATATTCGAATATCAAAATTCGTTTCAACAGCCCTAATATATATATATATATATATATATATATATATATATATATATATAGTTTTTTATATCTTATGGCAGACCACATTAGTCAACCCCACTATGTAAATTAATGTCTTATTTATTTCTATATATATTTATTATATATATATATATTTATATCTATTTATTTATGTCTTATGGCAGACCACATTAGTCAACCCCACTACGTAAATTAATGTCTTATTTAGATCTATATATATATATATGTCTTATGGCAGACCACATTAGTCAACCCCACTAAGTAAATTAATATGTTTGTAACAATTATGCAGCCCAGGTATCCTCTGCAACACTGATGATAATGTTGATGAAGCTGTTGAGGCTCCACCCTGACACACTGCAGCTAATAATTAAGACGGATGATTATGATTAGAATGATAATAATGTTAGCTGCTAACAATTACATTCTGCATCATCAACTAGTGATGTCTTGCGACAATCTACATTATAGTCCTATACACGTCCTCTCTTTTAACAAGCTCACATTGTGCCATAAGTCTGCTTTACAAGGTGAGACAATTCATTGTAAAAAAGAATTACCCAAATTCTGATCTTTTAGACTGCCACACTTTTTACCCCCAATGTTCCCTTCCCCCCTGCCCCCTCCCCAAACACCACCCATATCCGCCTAGCCCGTCGAATCAAATAAAAGATTATGTTTTGGGCGTGATTGACAGGTTGCCTGTCCAGTGATCGCGCAGCTTGCTGATCATGGACCAATAGCAGATGGAGCTGTGGTCTCCTGCCGTCTCGCCCGAGCTGCGCGAGGACCCCCAAATGGCGATGGCCACACTAGGCTTCAAAACAGGAGTCCAAAAACCAATGGGTGACACCACAGTGACACTGTCCATATTTTTAGACGGTTTATGGTGGTTTGACACAACGCCCTCCCCCCATAGGCAACCACCTGTGCATTGTATATGCACATGCATTCAATTCATAATGTATTGTATGTGTTTATATTTGTTTATTTTCCAAATC
>NC_139626.1:49303799-49353799 GCF_964638095.1 Poromitra crassiceps
AACTCTATGCAGTGGCACGTCCTCCATCTCTCTTGGGTCAGTAAACTCTATGCAGTGGCACGTCATCCATCTCTCTTGGGTCAGTGAACTCTACGCGGTGGCACCTCGTCCATCTCTAAAGCTGGGTGCGTTTCCCATGGGTCAGTGAACTCTATGCAGTGGCACGTCATCCATCTCTCTTGGGTCAGTAAACTCTATGCAGTGGCACGTCCTCCATCTCTCTTGGGTCAGTGAACTCTATGCAGTGGCACGTCATCCATCTCTCTTGGGTCAGTGAACTCTATGCAGTGGCACGTCATCCATCTCTCTTGGGTCAGTGAACTCTATGCAGTGGCACGTCCTCCATCTCTCTTGGGTCAGTGAACTCTACGTGGTGGCACGTCGTCCATCTCTCTTGGGTCAGTGAACTCTACGCGGTGGCACGTCGTCCATCTCTCTTGGGTCAGTGAACTCTACGCGGTGGCACGTCGTCCATCTCTCTTGTGTCAGTGAACTCTACAAGGTGGCACCTCATCCATCTCTCTTGTGTCAGTGAACTCTACAAGGTGGCACGCCGTCCATCTCTCTTGGGTCAGTGAACTCTACGCGGTGGCACGTCGTCCATCTCTCTTGGGTCAGTGAACTCTACGCGGTGGCACGTCGTCCATCTCTCTTGGGTCAGTGAACTCTACGCGGTGGCACGTCGTCCATCTCTCTTGGGTCAGTGAACTCTACGCGGTGGCACGTCGTCCATCTCTCTTGGGTCAGTGAACTCTACGCGGTGGCACGTCGTCCATCTCTCTTGGGTCAGTGAACTCTACGCGGTGGCACCTCTTCCATCTCTAAAGCTGTGAGCATGTCCCCTGGGTCAGTAGGCTGGCAGGACATCTCCTGCACACCTCCACCACTGCTGAGTAGGATGCTTTCTTTTGGCAGTGAGAGGCTCACGTCAGCGGTTCAGTTTCAGATCATGGTGCCTACAGCACTTTCCCCCTGAAAATCAAATTACAGGCAACGCCGAGCGCGTCAACTCATCTGTAATCCCCGTACGCACAGAAAACAACAGCAGCTAATCTAGGCTTTTCTCTCACAACAGCAATAACGGCAAGCACCAGCGAGCAGAGATCTTTGATTTATTGGGATTTTTTTCTTCTTCTTTTAATTAGACGCTTGATTAAAGCTGGGAGTGGGTTGTGGGGATGTGCAGCTCGTCTCTGATTACTGCTCAAACAAATTATTTTCCATTAGCCCACATGCTTAGAACAAACTGCTCGACTGACGAGGGAGGGAGGGAGGGAGTGGGAGAAGCAAGGAAAGAGGTGGAAAATGGAGAGGGGGAGAGATGAATAGAGTTAAGCCCAGTTTAGACCAAAGATTCATGATCAGACTGGATGCTACTTGCAACTACCTACAACCAGCCCCTGCTACTTGACGAGCTGAATTGCTGGCGGCACCATCAGCCAGCTGGAGTCGACATACTTGCTCTAACAACAAAACAGATCATTACATTACTTTCTAAACAAAAAGTTCTGTCTTTGCTCCCATGCCTGACAAATAAAATGTGCTGTGAGAGGAAGGTTCCTTTTTTAAAACACAAGTTTCTCATAATCGTCCAACTCAAAAACGTCAACATCAATAGAGCACATTTGACTAAAGAGTGCGTCCCTTGCGTCGTCATAAACAGTACAATAGAACAAGAAATGAATCTCGTTTTCAATTTCATGTCATTCACATAATAAACAGTCTATCGTCTTCAGTGGTACCATTAAACCTACCAGGTTCTAGTGCTACGGGAAGAGTTCCAGAGCGTAACACAGATATATTTTTCGTCTGTTCAAATCAAACTTCACATAGGGTTCTTCACAGTAACTGTCTTTTATGACCTTTACCAGACAATTTCATTCGTAGTTTTGATTTATACCATAAGTCGACAGACCATCTATCTTTACAAAATAAACATATTACTTATAGTCTCTTGGATGTCACAAAATAACGTGTTATAAAAGATAAATTACAAATCGTTCGAATAAAATAGGGACTTCAATTCATTTGCCCAGGGGGGTCTATGGGCAATGTCCCAATTAAATACTGTATCTTTTTAGTGAGTCTCTGATCAGACATTCTCACCAGTCTATTGCAAAGTCGGAGCACTTGACCTTTGTGTCTGATGCAAACACCAGAAGCATGATCCGACACAGGACACGCATGACACAGGATACACATATGTGTATATGACACATATACAACTTATACAGTTGTGTATAAGTATGAAACCCCAGATTAGCACAGTGTTTAAATTTGTTCAGTACAGAACCCATGCAGTGCTCTGCCCGCTGATTGAGCTATGGGACAGGGCTTCTCCCAAACCTTTCCGACCAAGTACCACTACGTACCAAACCAGATTTCCCAGGGACCACTTCCACTGCGTATAACCCCCCCCCCCCCCATAAAATAAAATTAGCTGATTTAACCATGCAATAGCAACAGATGAACTAAATAACAATATAAGGCTACTAGCTGGTTCAAAATGGACACACACAGACACTTACCAGCAACTTCACTCTGGCTTTAAAACTGAGCCTGCTGCAGCCTCTAAAAGTAAGTGTTCAAAATTGTGATGTTTCCCAAATATCGCGATATTTCCGAAAATCGGCCCGATCCGGCAACTGCTCAGGGTTAATGTGTAATGTTTTGTTCAATTCTCTGGCGGACCACCAGGCAGAGCCCCGTATATGATAGTACTATTGAACCAAAATGACATACAAAAGAACTCCTCTCCCTTGATGTGTGTGTACACTGTACTATTTGTGTTTTGTCTTGATTTGCTGTCTAGTCTACTGTCTTGTCTATTTTCCATTTCCATTTCTTGTTGGATGCCTTAATTTGAAGTGCTAAATCATTGACAAAAATGGAAAATAAAGTTGGGGACATAACATCTCCTTGATTCACGCCGGATAGTTGTGGGAACCATCCAGTAAAAATATTTGTTAACCAGAACACGGGCTACAGGTCCTTGATAAAGATAATTAATGGCATAATAACATTTCCCATTTACTCCTGAGTTTAACAACCTATATGATTTATTCAAATACTTTAAAGGTACAAAAACTACTTGTACTTGAGTACTTTCCACCTCTGCACACACACACACACACGCACACGCACACGCACAGTGTGTGTGTGCAGGTTCAAAGACGCGTTGTCTTTGAACCTGACTGCCACAGTATCTACTACGCCTATAAAGGAGAGCAAAGTTAAGACCAAGAGAGAAAAGATAGACACATAGAACGAGAGAGAGAGAGAGAGAGAGAGAGAGAGAGAGAGACGTGTAGATACAGAGAGAGGCAGGTACGTGACAGAAGAGACAGCAAGACCGACAATGGAAGGGCGATCAAGTGAGAGGTGTCAGAAAGAAAGTTGCAGAAATACCAGAGGAGAACAACAAGGAGAACATCGCACATATGTGTTGTCTTTGAACCTGACTGAGATCTGGGAACTCATCTAAATTCACTGTCATGTTCTTGGAACCACCTTGGGATGATACATACTTCTTGATGTTTACCATTAACCTGCAGAAAGTATCAATTTTACAAGAAGTAGATATTGGCCATGAACGGATGTGACTGCAAAACGGTGAGCTACATGGTTGTGACTAACAAACGTTGCTCAGCGGGTATCAAAGAGATGATGGAAGGATCCATGGATTCATACTGTTTGCAGCTACAGTGTGACTCTGCCATCAGCATGTCACAACAGAAACTGGGATTCATTGGACCAGGTGGCATTTTTCCACATTTCAATCACCTGTTTTTGGTGCTCATGTGTCCAATGAAGCCTCATCTTAGCAGCAGGAATGAATGAATGAAACCTTTATTTATCCCCGAGGGGAGATTCAGGCGTCTAAAAACAGCAACAGCAGCAGGGGTTAAAAAATACAGAGCAGACAGATAAATAGAGATAAATAAAAACAGATAAAAACAATACAATTTAAAAAAATAAGTTAGTCTATTTGCAAAGTCCGTTTTGTAAAGTGCAGGGCCATGTGCAAAAATGCATACGCAAATAAGCGAGTGCAAAAATGCATAAAGTGACTAAAACAGGTCTCACTTCTTGTTATGGAGCCTGATGGCTGCTGGCACGAAGGACTGGCCAAAGCGCTTTGTGGAGTGTCGGGGGGGAATGAGTCTTCATCCCCATTAGCACAGCATGTAGGGGATGGGAGGGGTTGTCCAGCATAGCGTGCAGTTTCCTCCTCAGCCTTGTCTCTGCAACCGCCTCCAGACTGCTCAGCTCAGCTCCAACTACAGAGCTGGCTTTCCTCACCAGCTTGTTCAGCTTCCCAGTGTCCCTCATGCTGGTACTACCCCCCCCAACATGCAACGGCAAAGAAAAGGACACTAGACACAACAGATTGATAAAATAGCTGTAGCAGTTTGTTACAAACATTAAAAGACCTCAGCCTCCTCAGAAAGTACAGCCTGCTTTGCCCCTTCTTGAACAGGGCCTCAGTGTTGTCAGACCAGTCCAGTTTGTTGTTTAAGTGTACTCCTAGGTACTTATAGGAGACCACCATCTCCACCTCCTCCCCGTGGATGGTGATGGGAGATGGGGACCTCCCTTTACTCCGCCGGAAAGTCCACCACCATCTCCTTGGTCTTCCCTATATTGAGCTGGAGGTGGTTGGTGTCGCTCCACCCCACAAAGTTCTCAACAAGGGCTCTGTAGTCCTCCTCATTGTCGTCTGTGATATATCCGACAATGGAGGAGTCATCGGAGAACTTCTGCAGGTGGCACTTATCTGAATTAAAACAGAAGTCCGAGGTGTAGACGGTGAACATAAAAGGTGAGAAAACTGTTCCCTGGGGGGCGCCGGTGTTGCTGACCAGCACCTCCGACTGGCAACCCTGCAGTCTGACATACTGAGGTCTATCGGTGAGGTAGTCATGAGTCCAGGCCACTAGGTTGTCCTCCACCCCCATCGCTGAGAGCTTCTCTGCTAACAGTGATGGCTGGATCGTGTTGAAAGCACTAGAGAAGCCGAAGAACATGGTTCTTACCATGCTACCCGGCTTCTCCAGGTGTGTGTAGGACCTGTGGAGCATATAAATGAGGGCATCCTCCACACCGATTTTCTCCTGGTACGCAAACTGCAGGGGGTCTAGAAAGTCTCTCACCCGGGGCTTAAGATGTTGTAGAACCAGGATCTTCATGACCTGTGACGTGAGTGCGACAGGCCTGTAGTCGTTGAGGGTGCTGGGGCATCCCTTCTTGGGCACCGGGACGATGCATGATGTTTTCCACAGCTTTGGCACCCTCTTCAGCTGCAGTGAGAGGTTGAAAAGGTGCTGGAATGTTTCTGCCAGCTCTCCGGAGGGGGCACGGCTATCTATGTAAATAGTCAACTCTGCTCTCAACGCCTCGATATCCCAGCCCCACCTGAACTAGACCACATAGACTGCCCAGATCATATTTCACCTTATGTAGCCACGCCCATTTGACCCGGTTGTGTGGTCGTGTGACGACTTCCGGCAAAAAAAAGGAAAAAGAAAATGGCTGGCTGCTCCAATATAATCGAACTCTGAATTAACTAATAATTTAGTCAATTGTATGTAACATACCAAATAAAAGTAAACGGCAATGTCTAAGAATGCAACGCCATGTAACTGGCTCGTTAAGTCTTGCATTCCAGGGAATTACGTTAACGTCTACGGGTCTTATAGGCGTAAGTGGCTCGAGCGCAACTCGGAGGAGAGAAAACTATCTGAAGCTTTCTTTGTTGGAGTCCAGGTATGTTTTACAAGAAAGTGCTCGTCATTGTCGACGATAACGTTATCTGACCTGGCTAACAGTGGATACTCCGCTTGCTTGCTGTGTACCGAGCTCAAAGTAGTAGGCTACATTCTTTGTTTTACCCCCTGCACTGTCCGCTACAAAAACAACTCTCTTCTTCATGACGTTCTTTCATATTTCGCGCCGTGACCGCCGGAAGTGTTAACACGACCCGGAAGAATTTTGCCCACCCCCGCGTCTGAACATAAGTTGAATACCATGATGCACATATAGACTGCCCAGATCAGTCCACAGCATTGGTGTCTGTGCAACATATTCTCAACCTGACTCCACATGCGGAACTACTTCATTGATGCATTGAGGGTAAAGTACCCCGGCAGTGGCAAATTATTTCAATCATTTGAAGATGTAAAGGCCATTGCTTGAACCAGATTGTTAATAAACCCACATGGGGAAACAATATCCTAGACCTTTTGATGACCAACCGTCTTCCCCTCTTTACTCTGAACCTACCATTACTGAACCCTTGGCCTCCAGTGATCACAACTGTGTATCGTGCTTCACCCTGCACAGAGGAGAATGCTGAATCACACCGTGTTAGATGTCCAAGCCCTTACTTTGGATAGTTGATAACATCACACCATGAGGTCTACTCCGCTCCGTGGTTTAGTCCCACCTGTTCTGTAAGTGGCTCTGGCCTGAGTGATCAGCTATCAGCCACCGGCAGACATGCTCTTCATTTTTCTTTTTACTTGGTCTATTATAGAACGGAACGTCACAGAAAAAGCACAATCCCCCACATGACCAGACTCTTAAATAAGTCATCACTGTCATGCCCGTTATGCCTTTGTGTTCTGGTATGCTGAATTAGTCTTCAATGTCTTTCTATTTTTAGAGCTGTAATTCTGCATTCCATGTTTTATATTGTTAGATTTTGGGGGATTTTCTTAAAATGTTCAACTTTGTAAGATGTCCTCCCAATTCAACATCTTGTTGCCACATGTACATGATTGTAACTTTAGGCTTTTAGGCTAAATAAATAAACCGTTTAAAAATGTCATTTACATACTGTACTTCTAGCCTGCATGCAGTGTTGGGAAAGTTACTGAAAATTGGTAATTAGTTACAGTTACTAGTTACTTCTCTCAAAAGGTAATTTAATTACTTTAAAGTTACCAGTTACTTCAAAGTAATTAGTTACTAGGGAAAGTAACTTTTGCGTTACTTTTAAAAGTCCGCTTCGATTGTTATTAATGCACACATTATGTTAGTGTTGCTGTGCCACAGTGTGGCATTGAACATTCGCTTATTGGGGAGGCTTATAGCCTATCAAGGTCATTAGCCTCTGGGGCTCTGGCTGCAGCTCTCTCCCCGGACTAGGTCTGAGGATCAGAAACTGGGTAATCCTCTGAAGTTGTCCGTTATTTTCATGTCCTAAAGTAACTAGTAACTAGCCCAGTTACTATTTTAGTAACTGTAACTGAGTTACTGAATTTGAAAAAGTAATTAGTTAGATTACTAGTTACTGAAAAAAGTAGTTAAGTTACAGTAACTAGTTACTCCCAACACTGCCTGCATGTTAGCTTAAACAAACCTTGCTCTCCTCTGATCTCCACCATCAATGAGTTTTTTCCCCCCGTCTAGCATTTGTTTTTGGTTATCACACCATTTTCTGTATGCTCTGTCTAGAATCTATAGTGCACACAAATCCCAGGAGATTGACAGTTTCTGAAATAATAGATGCATGTCTGGCACTACTGTAGTCAAAATTCTCAACCCTGTCTGCTTGCTTGACTTGTATTTTATTGAAACGTGACTCCCTGTATGGAGGAGCACGTTGTTTGCATAAACAAGGAGGTGTACCTTTTCAAGTTGATTCTGAGTTCATGTTCACTTTTCCCCTGACAGTAGTAATAATTTATCTTCTTCTCCTGGCTTGTACTTTACTCCGGGTTTTCTGCCCTTTTCTTATTTCTTCTTCTTCTGTATTGTCACCTTCTCTCTCTGCCTGTCTCTCTCGCAGGCCTTCGATGCATTCATCTACATCTTCTTCGCTCTGGAGATGGTTGTGAAGATGGTCGCCCTGGGAATCTTCGGTCGACGCTGTTACCTTGGCGACACGTGGAACCGGCTGGATTTCTTTATCGTCATGGCGGGGTGAGGAGCTCCCTTTCCCTCTGCTTGCTCTCCGTTTTTCTCTTTTATCCCTTTGCTATCTTTTCTTTTCCAGGGGAAAATATGGCGCCGGGCGGAGAGCGCACAATTAAAACAATTTGTGGTGCAATTTAAAGGGTAAACTATAGCGTTGATTAAAAAATAGAGCACTTAGACTGGATTGTCTATCAAAAAGCGAGAGAAAGATGATTTTTTTTCTTCTTTTTTTTTAGTTAGTCGTACTTTATTGTCCACAAGGGAAATTCACTTTGTTCAAGTCAGTACAAGAAAAACAAGACAAGACACTGTATAAAAAAGTGGATAGGATCGCACCATACAAAAAAAGTCATCATCACTCACGTTCCATACTCATCATCTTCACATACTATCATGCACATTATCTAAAGTCACTTTTTTTTGTTTGAACATTTTTTAATGAGAATGGCAAATATCTGTATATTACAGTATTATTACAAAGACGGTCACAGTATTACGTCAGACACCATCTCTTTTCTATAACGAACAAAAGACAAACATCAACATCATGTGACGGATAGGGGGACAAAAACAAAACAACAATAACAACGACAACTGAAAAACACACACAAAATGTCAGTGTACGATATATGGATTGATCGATACAACAATACTAGTAATCGCAGTAATAATGACAGAGAAAATAGTAATAAAGAAAATATTGTTACATAAAGCCCCCAGCCGAGAAAGATGATTATGTAGCATTTAGAAAGAATGGATAGATTTCGGTCCGTTGGGCTGTTCTGGAACGTCAACACTGGAATGTCAAAATGCGGTGACGAATCCGCCCGTCCAGAAAAACTTGAACTGGGTTGGACTTTCTGTCCATCAAAACGGACAGAAATCTGACAGAGACTGACACATTATCAGCGCTGCCTGCACAACGGATAGCTCTCACTCAAACAAATAATTGAAATGAATGGAGACGGACAGATACAACAGATCAATGTGGCAACAATGTTGCAGCTGGGCTTTAACCCACATGCATACATTTTTTACTCATGTGCAGTAACTGTGTTGGGTTTGATACGGGCAATTGTACAGTATGAGTAGCATAGCTTAAAACAATGCTTACCTATCTTGTGCGCCCCTCTCATCTGTGATTTGGCTTATACCTTTGCACTCCCTCTCTCAGCGTCTTGTTCAGAACACCTGCTAATGGCCACCTGTTGCTGTATCAGCTTTTGTTGTGCATCACTTTCCAAGTATGGATTTCCTTTGAAAATCTTCTCTGGCAATCTAACAATCTCTCGAACATCCACGTGGAATTCTGCCAACTCTGTTAGCGAGGGAAGTTAGGTAATATTTCAAATGATTTCAAATGCTGTCTATTGATCGTGCCTAGCACTCTAAATGTGATTTTGGCATCTCAAAGGAGGCAAACGGTTTGTCATTAACTGTGATCGATCGCAGTGTGGTGTCCTCTGTTGAAACACATTCAGACCTTCACTCAAGCACTGTGCACAGCTTACATCTCCTGTCCTTGGCAGATTAAACAAATATAACACATAGACTTCACTCAACATACTTAAACTTCATAACTTAAACCAATGCATCCTCTTAATCAACAGCATACATATCATTTGTTTCTCTAAAGGGCCAGAACCGGCCCGTGGACCATCTCAATCCTGCCTTCAACGTCCTCGGAGGAAAACGGGTAACAGTTTATTTGGATAGTCCGCCTACAGAGAGTCTACACAGTATTTCAATAATGAGAGACTAGAAGAAAGTACAATAAACTTTAATAATACAATAAACAAATTCGATTTGGCGTATGACTCCATGATATGACGACGCTCCTCCTGAGATGTGAGGAGGACGTCAGTGATTTATAGCGGGGGTTCCCAACCCTTTTTTGTGCCAAGGAGCGGTAGATACATGGAAAAAACAAGTCGCGGACCGGTTGTCAATTTTAATGTTTTTAGTTACATATATATTTACTCACCAGGTGGCGACAAAGGGTAAATAACAGCCTTTTGTGTTGTACTGTATGTAGCCTATACAGTATTTATGTTTTTGTTTTAACTACAAACATAAATAAACGTCAACTTGAAACTATGTTAGGAGTCATGACATGGTGGTGTTCAGGGGATTAGGTGGGGCGAAACAGCTGCTTTGCGAGATCAGCAACTGAGGAGTGACAGGACAAGGTGAGTTACAACACAAAGATACATGGGATCTGATATAGTACGACTTCAGTTAACCCATTGATACCTGATGCAGCATTTGTGTGTGTATCCCTTTAAGACCACAAACCGCGTCACGCGGTTCGCGGTCTGAAAGGGATACACACACAAATGAGGGATATACACGCAAATGCTGCATCAGGTATCAATGGGTTAAGTGATTTGCCAGCAGGCCAGCCTGGAAGACTGTGATTGGACAAGGAATGAAGGGGCGTGCATATCAATGAATGATATAACCTGTAGAGGGGAGAGATGAATGAAAAGGGGCATGCAAATCAATGAATAGGATGGTTGATCAGGCATTGGCTAGGGGAGGTAGTCTTCATTATTGAACATTTGTCTGACATTATTTGTAACATTTCATACATTTAACAGCATCTCGAGAAAAAGCCAAACAGTTGATATTGTTGAATGTCAATAAGCTGTTGAAATGTTACTAACACTCTGTAGACTCTCTGTAGGCGGACGATCCAAATAGTGTTGCCCAAAATGACCCCCCAAAAATCAATAAAAGGCAGCATTATGATAATAAAACTTTGCAACCTCAGAGTGCACGGTGTGTGTAAAAAAAAAAAACATTTTCTCACAGAAAGTTCACAGAAAGGACCCAGGCCTTCTGGGCAGGCAAATAGCCTATTGTAAAGCAATTTGTCATGTGTTATACCAAATTCATTTAGTTTAACAATTCAGTACTGTGTGTTCCCGGCGCTGGGTAGAGTACCGCAGGAATGAGTCCAAAAGACCTGAAGTGAATGGGGTTTTTGTATGGGAATTCTGGTTAAATGCATGAAATAAGGTCTGTGCCTAACAAAAGTTTATGAAACATCGAAGTTTGTGTTCAGCTGGATAATCTTCACAAATTTGCACCACTTTTACGACTTTTGAAGCGTTTTCTGAAAATGGCATTTTTTTTCTTGCTGAACACAAACTTCGCTGTTTCATTAACCACGGACCTTCATGCATTTAACCGAAATAGCTTGATTGCAAACATGTGATTAGGGTGAGCCCGATGACCTCGCTTGGGGGGCAGCTCTCTAGAGCTACTATGGAGACTGGAGGAAAGCGAGTATGCAAGAGGGTTGGATGCTGCTCCACGCTTCAGGTATCACCAGAAGATCACAAAATATATATATGATCCATATGAAGAGACGTGATTTTTCCAGAAACTTGTCTGATTTTGCTAGTGCTTTCCTATAGCTTCCTATGTAGCCTGCTGCTGGTTTGCCCCCAGCATGATCACATGGTTTGCAAACACACCAATGGTCAATGGTTTCGCCCCTTGACGTGACGTCGCCTGAAAACAAGCCATTCCCAAACAGAAATCCCATTGCCTTTTACACCTACGAACCAGGAAGTGCAAGGCCTTCTGGGTAAGCCTGCAGAAATACGTCACCCCTGCGGTCTATTTGGCAAGAACGAAAGGAGCTCAAACGTGTTTATTTACGTATGTATGTAATGTCAAGGATTTCACATTGACTACAGCAGAGTTCTCAGGAATAGAGAGGCCATACTCCAAACGGTTTCGATTTTGGAGCGTCAAATGGGTTCCGCAGCGACCAAAGCGCTCCGCTCCGCCCCCACCCCACCCCTCTCTCCTCTTTTCCTCTCTTTCATGCCCGCCTGTCTGCATATGCTCCCCAAACAAACACGGCAGTTATAGCAAGCGTGTAAACAACGTGACTCTATAGCAAGATTGTCTGGACAAGTGAGACAGAACATAAACACATCGGCTACCAAAATATATTTCCCTGCTGCATGTCATGATGAGATCAGATCGGCAAAAGTTTGGATAGACTGGATCGCTTCCCCGCAGCAGCAAGGCCCCCCCCCCCCCCCCCCCACACACACACACTGCTTGATAGACAGGTAGGAGATTACAGCCTCTGACTGGCAGGGGCTCAAACTACGGTATAACAACTTTTTATTCATTGGTCATTCATTGTGATATAAATTAGTGACATTTTCCACAAAATACTCCTGGTGGTTCTGTGCTGTTGGTATTTGGTAGCCTATCTGATGCTGCAGTGCGCTATAGGAGCAGAAATTGACGTGCATCAAATGAGCCGCGTCAATTAACGATAATGACGGGAGTCTCGCACAGCAGCAGGATGATGTAGGCTATTCGTGCAGATTTCCAGTCCTAAATATCAAACATGTTTGATATGATCGGGACGGCCCCCGATGAGGCTGTGAGCAGATCGGGAGGGTTAAGATTGGATCTGCAAACCGCTCACATTACAAGATAATCTGTGCCCAACATCGGGCCCGACCAAGCTTGACAAGCTTGCAAGGAAGACATGCAATCAGTCTGATTGAACCAGACAATCTTATCACAAAGAAGGCTGGCTCTGATTACCACGACTTGTTTTCATTTATTGAATGGAGACCAGAGGTAAGTTGATTGAGTTCAAACTGCTGATGTGATGATCCAAAAATCCCCCAAAGTTTATCCATGCAAGTCACAAGTCGCCAAAACAGGATCTGAATGAAGATGTTGTTTTTAAACGATAGAAATGCTCGTTCTTCAGGCCATTACGCACAGTGCAGCTGACTACGGCAGCAGCCTGGTTTATCCAAAAATGCGCACCGTTTCCTGCAGTTGTGGCGGATCGAGGTCGGATCACGTTCTCACCACAAACAAACCGCACCAGAGTTCGTTTAAAGCGGGCGAGACCACCCTTTCTTGGCGATCTCGGTCCACTTGTTTTGTCCCGCATCCGAGTGCGATTGCTGTGTTCACACTCCCCCAAACGAACCGAGCCAAGGGGAAAACGCTCTGTGTTTCGGAACAACTGCTCCAAACGAGATAGGTGTGAATAAATACATATGGATATAGTTATAAAATAGCTACACTAGGGGCTGAGCAGCAGTACAGTACTACACATCAGTACATTCAGCAGTAACAATCATCAGTGGAAATTTAAATGAATTAAGGTGCTGAAAGGAAACTCAATCATAAAGTGCGTCAACATAAAGTGCGTTATGGGGCAGAGCAGTCACACAAACAGAGCACAGTCAGAAAACAACATGAACAAAAACACATGGGATGCAGACCGAACTAGCTATGCGTGCAGATTTGAGAGGACAAGAGCCATCTATTAAGATGATTTTTGAATGTGCAGAGGGTCGGGCATTCCCTGATAGATGCTGGCAGGGTGTTCCACAGGTGGCCACCCCTGACTCACATACTGTCTGGCCAAAGGTGGTCCGTCGCCTGTGAGGGATGACACATTCGCCACGGTCGAGGGGGGGGGGGGGGGAGCTAGACCGTTCAGTGTTTTGCAAAGCAGACACGCCCTTTTAAAGGCGATAAGATTGTCAAAAGTGATCAGGTTGTGTTTGTCTAATGCAGTGGTTCCCAACCGGTGGTACGCGTACCGTAGGTGGTACTTGCGACCCCTGCTGGTGGTACTTGGAAGGCTCTGTGAAAATTCAAAAAAAAAAAAAAAAAAAAAAATTTTTTTTTTTTTTAAGTTTTTGTGCAAAATCCATGGTGGTCATTAGTAGTAGTTTTCAAACATGTGAAAGTGAAATAATAATAATAATTATTAATATTATTGGCAGTGTTTCTCAAGGTAGGTGGTACTTGCGCCCCCCCTGCTGGTGGTACTTGATCCCTGGAATCCCAATGTTTAAATTATGAAGTGGATCAAAACGGGAGGGAATCGTAAAAGAGCTGTAGTAGAGGAGAGCAGCAACGATGAAGCACAAGGAGGTGAAGACAGCAGTCAACCCAGCACAAGTGCAGCTGCTGCAGGTTGCACATAGGCTGCAGGTTGGAATAAATTTGCCTCCTGCGTGAACTGTGCATAGCTGAATACAGGCCCGTAGCTACCATTGAGGACACCAAGGTCATGACCTCGGTATTTTCCACACCAAACTTTTTTTTTTTTTTTTTTTTTTTAAATAGCCCTGGTCCCCAGATCTATTAATCTGTAATTGATGTTTTAATGCGACAGTTGATCGGAAATGCAACAATTTGCTTCCTCTCTGTGTGCTATAGAAGAGAGATAACTCACAACATTCAGATTTTGCATTGAGGCTAGATTGGGGCTAGACTTTGGGGACAGTTCTATTGAAGTGAATGGGTAAGTAACTCCCCTGTAAGTGATGTTTGTGTAGATGGGCCATTGTGTTTAATTGAGCAGTATTCTGCCATGTGACCTGTATGCAGAATATAAATTATATCATATGGGGAGACATTTATTTTTTGTATCATTTTAAAGCAACAGCACAGTAAAGAGGATATTAATCTAACATGATGTATGTAGTTCTTTATAGATCTAGCCTCTTCATTTTGCTCTCAAAGTGCACCAGATTGAAGCATTTTACTTTAAAATGGACAACATTTTCTATCCGGGGGTGCACAGCCCCCCCTGGTCCCCCCACGCCACGCTAAAATGACCTCGGTATTCCTCAAACTCTGGCTACGGGCCTGGCTGAATAGACTGTATTTTAACGTCGGTCAGATGGTGGTACTTGGAGAGCCAACTACTTTCTCAGGTGGTACTTGGTGTAAAAAGGTTGGGAACCACTGGTCTAATGTATTGCAGTAGTGGTGGGATCATGGTTTCCTATCAAACCCACAAGCTCTTAGGGCTGGTAGTGTAAGAGTGAATGGGTCACACTCTCTTCATTGGCTTCTTTGCCTTCTCAATTTCACACACAATCAGTCTGGCTGATGGAGTTGCCGGCAACTTGTTTTTCACGTGGTCAACTCGGAACTCGCAGTTCTTGCATTTTTCTAAACTTGCGCCATTGAAGAAAAGAGGGGTCGGGTTTCGACACAATGACTAAGATAAGATGGAAACTACTGTAGCTGACAAGAGGTGTGTCTTCCGAGCTCAGATGACAAATGATTGAAATAATATTTATATAACTTGTACGGTGAATCATCATAAACCTAACCTTCACCAAGTTGTTCTAGTTGCCTAACATAACCGAAGTTTTATTTATTAGCGTGGCATTTTCAAATTAACCCACGTTTGTTTTCAACTTTACATTGAGATTCTACAATTTTAGATGTTGAGATTCAACAAATGTAGATCGGTTATTGTGAAACTACATGTTGCACTGTGGATCACCATATGGGTGCCATATCACCATATGGGTGCTGACACAATCGTTTGGGAGATTGCGTTGGGTAAACCAGTAGAGAAGCGCTGAGTGAGATCATAATGATGAGGTCTAAAGAGAAGTCAGAAACACAGTAACTCTGTCTGTTATTCCAAAAGTAGAGGGTTTAGTTGAAGTTTAGTTGAAGAATATTTAGTAGGCATTGGCATAGGATCAAACTGTATTTTTTCACGATAACATCTTTACATCAAAGTCGACATACAGTTCGGAAACTGATTTTCTCTTCGCTCATTCTCTTTGCTCTCTTCTTCATCTTCCTTTTGCCCCCTACTGTATTTCCCCTACATTTTTTTTTTTTTTTTTGCTGCGACCAGCAGCTCTATTATTCACCACGCTTTTGCGGGCACCGTTTTTGCCCTACGAGACTGCAATTTGACATGGTGTGTGTGTGTGTGTGTGTGTGTGTGTGTGTGTGTGTGTGTGTGTGTGTGTGTGTGTGTGTGTTCATGCCAATCGCCTAAAATGGGGTCGGATGACATCACAACGGAGGGGATGATTTCACAACAAAAAGTGCATTTTGGAAATTTGCACATTTGGTCACAGCTATTGCGAATTTGCGCTTGATTCTCAATTAATTTTAATTTTTCTCTCTTGCATTTTCCTATCCTCTCCCTTTCCCTCTCTCATCATCAGCCTTCTGCCTCAAGAAAAGACGAGCGCTGCTCAGTTTCTTTCCCTGCCCTGATTTTTCCAGCCGTTCCAGAGATTCGAACTTTCAAAGGCACACTGCTCCAACCTCTAGGCGCGAGAAGATACTACTGCCACCATCTTGCTCCCCTCCCACTTTAGGTTTTTTTCCAGTGTTTTTCCCTCCCTCCGATCCCTCTGTTTCATCTCATTTTCCTTTCTTCTCCTGCTTCTCCTCGTCCGCCTCCATCCCCCCCAATCATCATCCTTAAGCGGCAGCCTCTGCGATCTGTCGCCTCGTCTCCGTGTGCCAAACCTTTAACGCTCAGCATGTGCATGGCAGAGAGAAGGCACCCCGCCACCCTGCACCCCCTACCCCCACCCATTATTACGTCCAGCACATGCGGCGCGTGCAGCAGCGAGGAGGGGGTATGATAAATACGTCGCACCCTGGGAACTAACGTGCTGCAAACACAAATGGTAGGCGAGCTGGAGGAGCGGGATTAGAGGTGGCACGAGCTCCAGGCCAGGCTCCACTTAGCTTGCCTCTAGCGCTGAAGCCCGCTGAAGCCCGGCCTTCTACACACAGTGTGCGGGATGTTGTCTACACACAGAAAAATAAAGGTGCACACTGGTACCGAAAATGGGTCCTTCGGAGTGATGCCATATAATAGACAAAGCATTTCTGGTTCTTCATTCTTCATTCTTGGCAAATTTGCCAAACCCATCCATAGCAGGATACAGCCTATTGTGCAATTGCAAATGAGGCAATATACGGGCAAACTTGTTAGGGCAAAGTTATCTTATCTTGTATCCGGACTTATCAAGCTCAAGATTATTTTAGCGTACTGGCAAATAATTTTAGCGGATTTCAGTTTCACTCTCTTTGGCGACACCTATGGTGATGAGCGGTAATTGCAGGTGTGATCCAATCCAGTGGTGCATCATCTGTCAGCACAGACACCCAGTTGATGAATGCTGCAATACTGAAAATGCAAAGGCTTCCATCAATCAGCCATAGGCTCAATCACCATTGTATCAGTTGGCGATAGATAGTTACCGGTACTTAACAGACATTTCTTTACATGAAAATGTGTGAGATGATCACTTTAAGGTTAGTGTTCTGGTTTGGATTAGGGTTAAATAACAAAAGCAAACGTTAAATGTAAGGTTGAAATGTAGGCTTTGGAAACGCTGGGAATGCTGTTTAGCAGACTTGTTATTTACATGATCAATAGAAGTCTATGCGCTGATACACACACATGAAATGTTGATATGCACCATAGTCTGGTGACAGGGGTGATCAAACCAAGTGAATACTTTTTCTCCTGAAGGTCGCCAGTCATCCCCCTGAGGTCACTCTGATACTCACATCACCACTCATCCTGAGGTCACTCTGATACTCACATCACAACTCATCCTGAGGTCACTCTGATACTCACATCACTACTCGTCCTGAGGTCACTCTGATACTCACATCACAACTCATCCTGAGGTCACTCTGATACTCACATCACTACTCGTCCTGAGGTCACTCTGATACTCACATCACAACTCGTCCTGAGGTCACTCTGATACTCACATCACAACTCGTCCTGAGGTCACTCTGATACTCACATCACAACTACTCGTCCTGAGGTCACTCTGATACTCACATCACAACTCGTCCTGAGGTCACTCTGATACTCACATCACCACTACTCGTCCTGAGGTCACTCTGATACTCACATCACTACTACTCATCCTGAGGTCACTCTGATACTCACATCACTACTACTCGTCCTGAGGTCACTCTGATACTCACATCACAACTCATCCTGAGGTCACTCTGATACTCACATCACAACTCATCCTGAGGTCACTCTGATACTCACATCACTACTACTCGTCCTGAGGTCACTCTGATACTCACATCACAACTCGTCCTGAGGTCACTCTGATACTCACATCACTACTACTCGTCCTGAGGTCACTCTGATACTCACATCATCACTACTCATCCTGAGGTCACTCTGATACTCACATCACCACTACTCGTCCTGAGGTCACTCTGATACTCACATCACAACTCGTCCTGAGGTCACTCTGATACTCACATCACAACTACTCGTCCTGAGGTCACTCTGATACTCACATCACAACTCGTCCTGACGTCACTCTGATACTCACATCACAACTCATCCTGAGGTCACTCTGATACTCACATCACAACTCATCCTGAGGTCACTCTGATACTCACATCACAACTCGTCCTGAGGTCACTCTGATACTCACATCACAACTCATCCTGAGGTCACTCTGATACTCACATCACAACTCGTCCTGAGGTCACTCTGATACTCACATCACAACTACTCGTCCTGAGGTCACTCTGATACTCACATCACAACTACTCGACCTGAGGTCACTCTGATACTCACATCACAACTACTCATCCTGAGGTCACTCTGATACTCACATCACAACTACTCGTCCTGAGGTCACTCTGATACTCACATCACAACTACTCGTCCTGAGGTCACTCTGATACTCACATCACAACTACTCGTCCTGAGGTCACTCTGATACTCACATCACAACTCGTCCTGAGGTCACTCTGATACTCACATCACCACTACTCGTCCTGAGGTCACTCTGATACTCACATCACAACTCATCCTGAGGTCACTCTGATACTCACATCACAACTCGTCCTGAGGTCACTCTGATACTCACATCACAACTCGTCCTGAGGTCACTCTGATACTCACATCACAACTCGTCCTGAGGTCACTCTGATACTCACATCACAACTCGTCCTGAGGTCACTCTGATACTCACATCACAACTCGTCCTGAGGTCACTCTGATACTCACATCACAACTCGTCCTGAGGTCACTCTGATACTCACATCACAACTCGTCCTGAGGTCACTCTGATACTCACATCACAACTCGTCCTGAGGTCACTCTGATACTCACATCACAACTACTCGTCCTGAGGTCACTCTGATACTCACATCACAACTACTCGTCCTGAGGTCACTCTGATACTCACATCACAACTACTCGTCCTGAGGTCACTCTGATACTCACATCACAACTCGTCCTGAGGTCACTCTGATACTCACATCACAACTACTCGTCCTGAGGTCACTCTGATACTCACATCACAACTCGTCCTGAGGTCACTCTGATACTCACATCACAACTCGTCCTGAGGTCACTCTGATACTCACATCACAACTACTCGTCCTGAGGTCACTCTGATACTCACATCACAACTACTCGTCCTGAGGTCACTCTGATACTCACATCACAACTACTCGTCCTGAGGTCACTCTGATACTCACATCACAACTCGTCCTGAGGTCACTCTGATACTCACATCACAACTACTCGTCCTGAGGTCACTCTGATACTCACATCACAACTCATCCTGAGGTCACTCTGATACTCACATCACAACTCATCCTGAGGTCACAGCAGCTCCACTACGTGCTGCCACAATAATATCTGCTTCTCCGTATTCAGATGGTATGAGTGGTGCAGTCATCATACACAGAGCTGCTCTGTGCTCACAGTAATAACATTACTTCCAATGAGTGACGCTGATCTTAATTCATTGGTGTGCTACGCCTCTGTGGCAGCCATGCCTGGAGGGAGATGGATGTGGATGTGGAGGGAGAGGAGAGAGAGAGAGAAGCAGGATGGGGGAGACGGGCAGGAGGCATTGGAGTGATAGGGGTTTGCTTCACCATCATGTAGCATTGTGCACTTCACCTTGCGCTCATGAGGACACTGGAGCTTTAGTCATTCAAGCATTTCCTGGAGGTAGAGATGCACTAGACGCAGACATAATCTAATATGGGGCAGCGGAGGCCTAAAGGTTAGAGAAGCGAGCTTGTGACCGGAAGGTCGTCTGTTCAATCCCCGGGACCGGCAGGATAAATCTGGGTGGGGGAAAGTGAAAAAGCAGCATGAGCCCCTCCCTCATTACCACCACTGAGGTGCCCTTGAGCAAGGCCCCCTAACCCCCACCGCTCCAGTGGAGCTGCTCAGTGGCCAGCAGATCAGACTGTGGTTGGTGGTACAGTAAATATACAGAGTGAGACTTCCCCTTGTATACAGTAAATAAAGGGGAAAGATAATGAGCTGAAATCAATGGACGGAGCCACTTTTTTGTTGGCAATCACAAATAGCAAAGAATGAACTCTAGTGAGAATATAAATAAAAATGATTTTTTTCCCAGACCATGACATTGATGATTTTGGAAGGTCAGCAGGCTAAGGCTATAACGAAGGAGCTTTACCTATATCGCTAGATTGCATTCCCCCCCCCCCAGTACAGTAATAGTAAGACTGCTATAGTATAAGCTTCATAAGAGCTTCCTCGATTTCTACCTCTCTCTGTCCATTGAGGTTTAACTCAACCAATGAGAGTAGTTTCTGCCTCCAGAGCATCTCTTCCTCTGAGAACTAAAAGTCCAATCTGCTCCTCATGAGCCGTGTGTGTGTGTGTGTGTGTGTGGGTGTGTGTGTGTATGTGTGGGTGTGTGAGCGTGTGGGTGTGGGCGTGTGTATATGTTCACGTGTGTGTGTGTGTGTGTGTGAGCGTGTGGGTGTGGGCATGTGTATATGTTCACGTGTGTGTGTGTGTGTGTGTGTGTGTGCACTGTGTGTGTGAATCCTTTTGTAATACTCTGTCATCGGGGGCAGTGTTGAAGAGGCTATCTGCGAGTGCAGACCCAGCTTTACACCTCCTCTCTCTGGATCCCTTCATTCTCTCGCTTCACTCCCTCTATCTGTCTCCAGGGAGCGGGCGAGGAGACAGGGACAGGCTGAAGTGGTGAGAGAGTGTGAATTAATATATATATACTGTATATATATATATATATATATACTGTATATATATATATATATATATATATATATATATATATATATATATATTAGGGTGCATCAAATTGCAATGCAAAAATGAAATCTCAACATATCAAACTGTCTGGGGTTGCATTTTGTTATGAGACACATAAAAATGACTTTTGCAAAGTTTTGGGAAAATTGATTGAGATTTAGGGGTGTAACACAGCATGTGAAAAATACGAAAATCTGCCTTTTTGGGTCAAGGCACATTTTAGAAATGCATAGAACAACATTTTGAATAGAACAAGATGTATTTATTTTTTAACAGAACATTTTAATTTGAATAGAACATTTATTTATTTGAGAACATTGAAGCAACCTAGAACCGAGAACATTGAAGCAACCATTGAGCAACCTAGAGTCCTAGTCCTGGTCCAGCTTGCGCTTGCAGCTGCGCAGTTTTGGCTGTTTAGAGCGGTCATGCTCCACTGCCTGCGGTACATTCTGCAGATGCTCCTCTCCCCTGGCTGCTGCCACGAACTCTGATGTGAGTTTGACGCCACGCTTGGCGCAGTCATTCACAACATTGATGGCACGTACATTCATCTGGAATTCCGCACTGGTAGCCCAATCCTCTACATCAGGGGTGCCCACACTTTTTCAGCTTGGGAGCTACTTTTAAAATGACCAAGTCAAAGTGATCTACCAAACATATTTATTTATATATATATACACTGAGTATACAGTGGAAAACAGTGGAACAGTGGAAAAACAGTGGAAACAGTGGAAAAACAGTGGAAAAACAGTGGAAACAGTGGAAAAACAGTAAAAAAAAAAAAAAAAAATTTCTTCCTCAATGCCATGCGATCGACCACACTACCTTCTTTGCAAGTGCGCGCCGCTCGCCGACTGGCACCTTGGTGCTGAGGAGTGCCAGGGGCAGCATCTCGCCTGTCAGGTACCATAGGTGCCGCTCCAGTGCCTTAATTGCTGATGCTGCGATGCCCTCGTCAACAGACTTGTAAGCATACAGGTGGTGGTAGAGTGTCAGATCATTCCATGCTGCATCTACGGCCGTGTCGCAGGTCAGCCACCACGTTGCGTAGATGTGCGTGATAAAGTTGGCAAACGCCCGAATCTTCAGCACCTGCTGCCGCGTGGTGATGGTGCCCTGAGGAAGCAATGCAATGTGCTGCTCCATCAAGGCCAGTTTGAGTGTGTAGAGCAGCTTGGCCATCCATCACGCCTTGTGCAGTGCTCCCGGCCGTTGGAAGGTAACTGGAGTGTGCGCTGGACCGTCTGCACCCAGATACACACGACACAGCTGCACGAACTCACGGTAGTCACCTCGCTTGTAGTCAAGCACTCCTGCAGCACACTCAATGAATTCACCACGCAACTTGACCAGGAACGGTGGTTCGGCGGCGTCTGGAATGTAGCGGGACAATGGGTCGCTGTCCTTGAATGGCACCAGGTTCCAGTTATCCCGACACCCAGACCAGAGCAGTGGTCGACCCATTGAGAGCTGAATGGCGATGCAGGCTGCCGTGAGATGGCCAGTGTTTGATGCGGTGGTGTCAAATGCCATGTTGACAACCTGGTCAGCGCAGCACCAGTCCTGCAGCAGCTTGCACATCAGCCGGGCGATGATCATTCCACATGCTTCGTCTGTCCCCTTCATGAATGCTGGCACACCGAGCAGTTTGAGCCGCTCCGCATCTCCGACCACCACTGTCAGACGCTCCTCTAACTGGCGTACATTGTTGAGCATTGGCGTCAACTTACTGTCCCAGTGTAGGGTGTGTGGTGTCCACTGCTCATGCCGTTCCTCACTGATTGCCTCCAGCACGTGGTGGTGTGCTCGGCCTGCTGTCGCATAGGATGTAGAGACTTTGCCGAATTACCACCTGACTCCTCGATCAGCTGCTGCATTGGTGTGATCTTCAACCGTGTAGCCAGGGACACAAGACTCGGCCGGCTGAGGATGTTGGATGGAATGAAGGCTGTGGTGCCAGTCTTCAAACCACTAACCCCCCCCCCCCCCCAGGAATGGTTATGTTAGGCTAGGGGCCCAAAGCAGAGAAAGTTGAAGTTTAGAACATTCTTGTGGGAATGATTAATTTAGCAGAGATAATTTTTTGGAAGATAATAAAATTGTGAAGGTGAATTCTTTGCCACATGGCTTCCTACTTCTTCTTTTTTAAAACAAACATTGAAACCTAAGCCCAAAGTGATGGAACCAGAGAATGGCATGAAATGAACCAATTGATCATGGCTCCCCCAGTGAAGCCAGTTACCCCTTGTTGCCGAAAAAGCTGATGTGCCGTTATACCCCTAGATCACCACGTATTGCAAAAATATTTTGCATGTGTTGTTTTTCCATGGATGGTAACACTTTTAGCACCCAGACAGATCAATATTCTGAAAATGTGTATTTTGATGCACCCTAATATATATATATATATATATATATATATATATATATATATATATATATATATATATATATATATATAATGTGCATTAAAAATATTAAAGATTAAACCGGATGGTCAAACCCCGTCTTTATTTGTCACAAACACCATGGCATGCACACAGGTGCACGGCAGCCAGTACACACACACACGCACATGCTTTGGAGGCGCTGTGAAATGTGTCCTCCGTGTTTGACCCATCCTGGCTCGTCCTCCATGGTTCAGGCCAGGAGCGGTGGGGCAGCTACAGTGAAACGCCCGGGGACCAACTTCTTCCACCGCCGCTGGTCAGACGACCATCTGCATGTTTTTAGTGGGGGGTTATATTGATGTTATATGGAGGAAACCCCAGGGGGGCACGGGGAGAACATGCAAACTCCACACAGAAAGACCCTTTCACATTACCCATGTAGGACTTCCTCTGAGTGTGTTGTGAGAAAGACAAACAGGACTGTGTCGCTTGACCCTGTTGCTCACTTTGTTGCCTGTTGTTCAGTGTTACTGTATCGACCCGAGTGTCCCCTAATATTAGAGTCCTCTGGTCAAACCCGTGGTCAGGAAGGAGAACTGACTGGCTGATATCTGAATGCTAAAACAACATTCGGCTATTGTATTAGCAAACCGATATTCTGATCAAACCCTAATATCCTGGAGGTTATAATAATGCTTGTGCTCGGGAGGTCACCGGTTTGAATCCCACATTGGTTACAAAAGTCAGCGCCGTCAAAACAAACCGCACCACTGTGCTTTTACTGAGAAGCTCCCAGGAGACGTTGAATAGCAGTGCTGAAAACAGCATGTGAGCGCAGTCAGTCTTCAATGAAATAATTATTATTAAATGATTATTATTATTATTGAATACTTAACGATGAATACAAAATAAATAAAAATCCTGCATACAGTAGTACAAGGATTTTTGACACAAGACTTATTGAAGCGATAAAAATGCAATGTTTCGGTCACCTTCACCATAAATCCGAAGTGTTGCTGTTCCCACAGATGTTTTCACCTTGAATACAATAATACAAGATAAGTCACACTGGTGGGATGTGTGGATGAGCCCAGCATGTTTAGAAGACACATCATTTCCCCCGCTGCAACACAGAGGGCAAGCAAACAAGCAGCCGCCGGCACACTGGCAGGTAGCTCCTTCAAGCCCATTTTCAAGTAATTAAGTCAAGTTTCTTTACATAGCACCTTTCACACAGCAGCAAAACAAAGGACATAAAAACACAGAAATAGAAACACAAGAGTCTAGAGAGACGTCACCCTGAAGGAAATAAACTGATACTCTGCGCGTGTGTGTGTGGGTGCGTGCGTATGTGTGCGTGTGTGTGTGCGCCTGTGTGTGTGTGTGTGCGTGTGCGCGTGCGTGTGTCTGTGTGTTTGTGCTATTGATAGTATTCTGTTACATCACCACACGGCCATCTTGGTAGCCGGTAGGAAAATAACAGGTGATTGTAATCAATTAACACGTGATCACAATCAAGTGACACAAACAGCCAATGAGCTGTGTGTCTTGTAGCGCCATATTGGTAGGAAAATGCTTGTGACATCATTGGAATACTATGGATAGGTAGGCAAATAAAGAAAATGTGTGCAGTTTGTCTGATTGTTGACTTCTCCTGTAAGGTTAATTATTGTTCCAATAAAGGTGATTCAGTTCTAAAAGGAGCTGACAAAAACCCTACATTTTTTTTAAGTGGGGGGATTACTTTTGATACCAAGTAATAAGTCATGTCATATTATTACCTTCTTTTAAGGAGTAATAAGTAAAAAGTCACTTCTTACACTTCCCGGTTAACTTGCCTAATGCTGGTGCTACAGTAGTATACCTACAGTATGAGTATACTGTGTGTGTGTGTGTGTGTACAGTATATCTGCATTAGGGATGTTCATCAATTATCGAAAATCGATAATCGATCGTTAAGGATTGGAATCGATCCTGTGGCATTTGGATCGATTTTTTAATTATTAAAAAAAAAAAAAAAAAAATTTTTTTTTTTTTTTTTTTTTTTTTTTGGACTAGGTTTGGGTGGAATTCGTTACTCCTCGCCCCACTCCATTGCACAGCCGACTAACGTTAGGTGGAGCTTCATATAGTCTCTAGTTTTCTGGCTGGGCACGGGCCTTTGTGCCAACAAAACTGTTTTAAACATGGGAAATTCACACCGGCATGCGCCGGGGACAGCAGTGTTGGAGAGGAGACACATTGAAATAAAGAGTTCATTGAGGAGAACACGTTGTCTTTCGTATTTTCTGCCATAGGCATTCATTTTGTAAAAAAAAAAAAAAAAAAAAAATTGAAAATATTGAAAATTTTCTAAGTATTAATAAAATCGATAATCGATAATTGATCGTTAATTCTCACCGATTATCGATTTTGGAAATTTTTCAAAATGAACATCCCTAATCTGCATTATGTGTATTTGTGTGCACATGCTTGTATATGTCAATATTTATGCATGTGTGCACACGTGTGTGTGTGCGTGCACGTGTGTGTGTGTGTGTGTGTGTGTGTGTGTGTGTGTGTGTGTGTACTTGTGTGTGACAGATGCTGCAGTCTTGGATGGCTGACACAGGAGGGGGGGGTGGGTTGGTTATTTAATCAGGAGAGTCTGTATGAAAGCAGCGCTCCACAAAGAGTCTGATGATGACAGCCTACTGATGTGTGCTCTGCTTCAGGCCTGTCTGTCACTGAGTGGGAGACAGAAGCTGTACTGTATAATAATCATAGTACTATTAATAAACACAGGCAAGCAAAACAATAAATTTTGATTTGGTCCGAGTGAAATGTGCTATGGTCTCTCCTTCTGAATATGGCTGAATCGATTGGTTCATGAAGTAAAACCCTTTTATAAAGACTTTTCGAAACATCTCCCATGACGAACCCTGAAGAGGGCGTACAGAAAAATGCATGTAGACCATATAGTGGAGATGATTGGTACGGTAGTCTATCTTACACCAGTAATACTGTTCAGCTCATTAGGGTGTTTTGGGGGCTGTTCTCTCACCTAGACAGACATACCCCAAATAAATCAGGATGGCTGCTCAACCATGAGGTCTATATGCATGCAATACTGTATGTCTGGCCTTGTTTGAAAGCTAAGAAGCTGTGACAGTGTATGAGTGTGAGTATTACCATGCCAGAGTCAATGGAGATACAATAAAAAGGAAATAATTATATTTTCATCCACACCTACAGTATATTGATAGAATTGCATCATAAATTGTGCATTTCAGTGTATTTTCATCATAAATACAGTTACAGTTGTAGTCAAGAAGTATGACAATACATTCATCAGCATTACTATTTGTGGCATCTGGGTCATAATGGTGATATTGCCTTTTAAAATGATATGATTATTGCATCTCCGTTTACTCTGGATTGCAATCTATTGCACTTTTTTATACTCTTTTTTTTTTAAGTTTTGTTGTGATGCTTTTAAATGTCCATTTTATTTCTTCTTTTGGTTTATTTTCCTGTAATACACTTTTTATACTCTTTTTTTTAAGTTTTGTTGTGATGCTTTTAAATGTCCGTTTTACTCTCTTCTTTTATTTTATTTTCCTGTCAACCATTTTATGTGAAGCACTTTGAATTGCCTCTGTGTATGAAATGTGCTATACAAATAAACTTGACTTGACTTGACTTGACTTGGATTCATATATGACTCACACTTGATTTATATGTCACAGCTTCTCACCTTTCAAACAAGGCCATGCAGACATAATAGGCCTTATGGTTGAGGAGCCATCCTGATTTCTTTGTGATCTGTCTAGGCGAGAGAGATCCCGGATCAGCAGGTACCACCGGGCCAATAAGGTTGCTAGCAAAGAACTTACATTTCCAAGAAGTGAAAGCTAGGTCGTTTTCCCGTGCAAATTCAGTGCGCAGCAGCAGAGCTTCGCCTCCGCCATTTTGGACTGAAGGAAGACGACCCTAATGGCGCCGGTCAAATGTCCCGCCTACAAAGTGCCGTTCGAAAGTACCTCTACCAACATTGTTCTTCCCGGGCCGTAGTGTGTCTCTCTAGTCATGGTTCTGTGCTGTTGTACGGAGGCATTTTCAGTCCGAAATGGCGATAGCACTGTAACAAAACAAAAAAAGTGTTGTTTCTATACTCTTTGATGCTTTGACCACATTTCCCATACACCCTGTTGCTTCCTGCTGCGATGCGATCTCTTCAGTGAAAGATTTTCTCTTGTTCTTCACTAAAGAGGATAAAAATGCTGCAGGCCATTTTCACTCTTTGTTCCCGTCCTTCTCCATATGTCATTGTGTGTGTGTGTGTGTGTGTGTGTGTGTGTGTGTGTGTGTGTGCATGTGTGTGTGTGTGTGTGTGTGCGTGCGTCTGCGTCTGATGTGTGGGCCGATATGAATATGTGTCTGTATAGACGATGTGGGCAGTCTCTTATGTCTGGATGTCTGGATTGGAACATATGCCTATACAGCTCTTACACTGTGCGCTGCCAGGCGTCTCACTGTGTGATGTGCTGTATGCTGAGCACAGCAGATGGGGGGCCATAATTGATCGTGGCAGAGCTATATTTAACACATTGATCAGATGGGCTCCCTCTCTTTGACTGAAACAAATGTTGTCCGCTCAGATACGGAAAGGCAAGTTGCTTTATGTTCAAGAGAGGATGGGCAGAGATTTATCCTGGCATAAATGAGGATATCCGTAGTCTGAGAAGAGATGTTGAGATGCTGCTGCTGAAAAACTGCTTTACAGCTCCATCACTTGCACATAGAGACACTGCGTCGTCATTCAGAAAGCACACCCAAAACGGGAGGAAACAAACCCCCCCCCCCCCCCCCCCCCAAAGATCATATATACGGAAGATGAACACTCCAACTTACTTCCTTGACAGCTAGAGCCACATTTTTCTTCTCGCCAATTCTCAATGGCTTCCTTGTTTTGCTCGGAAGTACAAAAAAACTTTAATTGCCGATTTTTTTTTTACATTTGTTGTCTGTGCAGCCCACCACACAACAGCTTTTAGCTATGTTTAATTCAAGGAAAATGACGCTGGTGTATGGAAGTGAATGGAGGGCTTTCCCCCTGTGATGGGCGTGGCTTATTTCATGCAGTGTCTCTATGACAGATCTTCTGCCCTCCCTTATCTCCAACATAAAGACTAAGCTGTTAATAAGCAAAACCCCAGCTTTCTCTTTTCCACTATTAACCACCTGCTCAACGTTACACGCCTTACTGCTCTCCACGTCTTCAACGAGGCCCGAAAACCCCCACGAATAAGGACTTTATCCCCCCCCCCACATCACATATGAAATGCACTCTTCTTAACACAATGATTCACATGGGCAAGATGATTATACAGTCTGGCTGCAGTGTGTAGGGAGGCCTGATGGAGGCGCTTGGTCCTGGCAGGTGGGTACAGAGAGGGCGGTGCTGTTTGTCATTTGCCTACAGGACATGGCAGTGTGGTTGGAGGGAGAAGCTCATGTAATGGACGGGATGGACTCATCATCTCTTTTAGTAAAGTGGTTGCAGCTTCGATCACAACACGTTCCCTTAGTGCCCCGTCTGGAGATGATCTTAAGCGCCTTACGGTGATGATTGAGTTCAGTTGCACAAGTTACACAGTGAATGAACCCTGGGGATGGATCCATATTACTTTACTTTACTTACTTTTGCATGGGTCGGTTTGACAATTTTGAAACCGGTTCGATATTCCCCCCAAAAAACGTATCAAACCGGTATATTGATTCTTTTTTTTTTTTTTTTTTTTTTGTGTAGCCCATAAATGACTGTAATGCGACTGCAGTTGGTGGCGATAATGCACCTCTAAGCTGGTATGCCAACCAGCACTAAGACTGAATAAAAATAAGCAGAACCATTTAACTAACAACACAATGTTTTTATTTCTCATAACTATTCAGCTTAACTTTTCTTCAAACATCAACATAATAAACAAAATAAGACTTTTGCCTACTAGTGCAACTTGAGAAGAGGCTAATATGAAAAATAGGGCAATCAGAATGGATTGGCACTATTTTTTCATTAAAAAATAAATTAAAATTAAAAAATAATAAAATCAACCGGTTTGGGCTCGTACACCGAACCGAACCAGTAAAACTGTAAATCGCTCATGCATAGTATATTCATGGCTGATCATCCTTGATAAACATAAGTGGATTCTTATCTACTGTAACTCTGACACCAAGCAGTCCTTGCTGTTTTTTTTATTATACATGTAAATATATATTTTTTTTAGCATTTTGCTTTTATCTGATAGGATAGTATGTGCTAGAGATGGACCAAGCCTCAATGGCACGCACTCCACCAGGTGAGCCACCGGGCCGCCCTATACTATACAAGCCCTGATTTTCCACTCGGTGACAGTTTTTGGAGCTCACCGACAAAAGCCCCCGGGTCAGAGCCAAAGCCCCCGGGTCAGAGCCAAAGCCCCCAGGTCAGAGCCAAATCGGGGTTGGCTTGGTGCTCACAAATCGGTGCTCCATTGCTCTGTGAACTGTTCAAAGACACGATCTGAGGACTCGCCGAGAGCTCGCCGATGCGTCACAGACACCTGACAGATATCAAATGGTAGCCCCCCCCCACTTTTCATATCAAATCCAGTTTTTGCACTTAAAAGCATCCAGTATCCACAAAACCATCATCTTCAGGCCAGGCACACAGGCAGGGTAAGAGCGGGCCATGCCTGCACACCCTGCTGCCTCTGATCATCCTGGCCTGAATATGACATGTTTTTCCAGCTCAGTTGCCTGGTCGCTTGAAAGAAACTCAGATCAGCCGACACATCAGTCGGCTGACTTTCGGTCACATTAAGTCGCCCGTCTCTCCCCGTTTGCACTGCTGGCTACTCTGTGCTCTGTTTATAAAGTGGGATCTGTTCAGAACCAGTCCAGTTAGTTGGAACAGAGCGGCGCACTGTGTTATGGAGTGAGTTAGTTATGATGTGTGTCGGGGCTAACAGGAATAGATGGGGTGGGAACATGTGGGAAGAGAGATGGGGACACTGGCGCTAGACAGCTTGGCTTTCATCTCTGACAACGTACACACACGCACACACACACACACACACGCACGCACACACACACACGCATGCATGCACTTACGCACACACACACACACGCACGCACGCACGTACGCACGCACGCACTTACACACACGCACACACACACACACACACACACACACACACACACACAGCGACATGTGTATGAGCATCTGTACCCAGCTGGAGGTGTAACAGTAGCTCATTAAAGCTCTCACACTGTGGGAACGTGAGGATGGAAAGATAGAGCCTCACAGAGGAGGGTGAGAGAGCATGGAGGAAAGAGAGAGCCTCACAGAGGAGGGTGAGAGAGCATGGAGGAAAGATAGAGCCTCACAGAGGAGGGTGAGAGAGCATGGAGGAAAGATAGAGCCTCACAGAGAGAGGAGGGTGAGAGAGCATGGAGGAAAGATAGAGCCACACAGAGGAGGGTGAGAGAGCATGGAGGAAAGATAGAGCCTCACAGAGAGAGGAGGGTGAGAGAGCATGGAGGAAAGATAGAGCCACACAGAGGAGGGTGAGAGAGCATGGAGGAAAGATAGAGCCTCACAGAGAGAGGAGGGTGAGAGAGCATGGAGGAAAGATAGAGCCTCACAGAGAGAGGAGGGTGAGAGAGCATGGAGGAAAGATAGAGCCACACAGAGGAGGGTGAGAGAGCATGGAGGAAAGATAGAGCCACACAGAGGAGGGTGAGAGAGCATGGAGGAAAGATAGAGCCTCACAGAGAGAGGAGGGTGAGAGAGCATGGAGGAAAGATAGAGCCACACAGAGGAGGGTGAGAGAGCATGGAGGAAAGATAGAGCCTCACAGAGAGAGGAGGGTGAGAGAGCATGGAGGAAAGATAGAGCCACACAGAGGAGGGTGAGAGAGCATGGAGGAAAGATAGAGCCTCACAGAGAGGAGGGTGAGAGAGCATGGAGGAAAGATAGAGCCTCACAGAGAGAGGAGGGTGAGAGAGCATGGAGGAAAGATAGAGCCTCACAGAGAGAGGAGGGTGAGAGAGCATGGAGGAAAGATAGAGCCTCACAGACAGAGGAGGGTGAGAGAGCATGGAGGAAAGATAGAGCCTCACAGAGAGAGGAGGGTGAGAGAGCATGGAGGAAAGATAGAGCCACACAGAGGAGGGTGAGAGAGCATGGAGGAAAGATAGAGCCACACAGAGGAGGGTGAGAGAGCATGGAGGAAAGATAGAGCCACACAGAGGAGGGTGAGAGAGCATGGAGGAAAGATAGAGCCACACAGAGGAGGGTGAGAGAGCATGGAGGAATGATAGAGCCTCACAGAGGAGGGTGAGAGCATGGAGGAAAGAAAGAGCCTCACAGAGAGAGGAGGGTGAGAGAGCATGGAGGAAAGATAGAGCCTCACAGAGGAGGGTGAGAGAGCATGGAGGAAAGATAGAGCCACACAGAGGAGGGTGAGAGAGCATGGAGGAAAGATAGAGCCACACAGAGGAGGGTGAGAGAGCATGGAGGAAAGATAGAGCCACACAGAGGAGGGTGAGAGAGCATGGAGGAAAGATAGAGCCTCACAGAGGAGGGTGAGAGAGCATGGAGGAAAGATAGAGCCTCACAGAGGAGGGCGAGAGAGCATGGAGGAAAGATAGAGCCTCACAGAGGAGGGTGAGAGAGCATGGAGGAAAGATAGAGCCACACAGAGGAGGGTGAGAGAGCATGGAGGAAAGATAGAGCCACACAGAGGAGGGTGAGAGAGCATGGAGGAAAGATAGAGCCACACAGAGGAGGGTGAGAGAGCATGGAGGAAAGATAGAGCCACACAGAGGAGGGTGAGAGAGCATGGAGGAAAGATAGAGCCACACAGAGGAGGGTGAGAGAGCATGGAGGAAAGATAGAGCCACACAGAGGAGGGTGAGAGAGCATGGAGGAAATATAGAGCCTCACAGAGGAGGGTGAGAGAGCATGGAGGAAAGATAGAGCCTCACAGAGGAGGGTGAGAGAGCATGGAGGAAAGATAGAGCCACACAGAGGAGGGTGAGAGAGCATGGAGGAAAGATAGAGCCTCACAGAGGAGGGTGAGAGAGCATGGAGGAAAGATAGAGCCACACAGAGGAGGGTGAGAGAGCATGGAGGAAAGATAGAGCCTCACAGAGGAGGGTGAGAGAGCATGGAGGAAAGATAGAGCCACACAGAGGAGGGCGAGAGAGCATGGAGGAAAGATAGAGCCTCACAGAGGAGGGTGAGAGAGCATGGAGGAAAGAGAGAGCCTCACAGAGGAGGGTGAGAGAGCATGGAGGAAAGAAAGAGCCACACAGAGGAGGGTGAGAGAGCATGGAGGAAAGATAGAGCCTCACAGAGGAGGGTGAGAGAGCATGGAGGAAAGATAGAGCCACACAGAGGAGGGCGAGAGAGCATGGAGGAAAGATAGAGCCTCACAGAGGAGGGCGAGAGAGCATGGAGGAAAGATAGAGCCTCACAGAGAGAGGAGGGTGAGAGAGCATGGAGGAAAGATAGAGCCACACAGAGAGAGGAGGGTGAGAGAGCATGGAGGAAAGATAGAGCCACACAGAGGAGGGTGAGAGAGCATGGAGGAAAGATAGAGCCACACAGAGGAGGGTGAGAGCAAGGAGGAAAGATAGAGCCTCACAGAGGAGGGTGAGAGAGCATGGAGGAAAGATAGAGCCACACAGAGGAGGGCGAGAGAGCATGGAGGAAAGATAGAGCCTCACAGAGGAGGGCGAGAGAGCAAGGAGGAAAGATAGAGCCTCACAGAGGAGGGTGAGAGAGCATCGAGGAAAGATAGAGCCACACAGAGGAGGGTGAGAGAGCAAGGAGGAAAGATAGAGCCTCACAGAGGAGGGTGAGAGAGCATGGAGGAAAGATAGAGCCACACAGAGGAGGGTGAGAGAGCATGGAGGAAAGATAGAGCCTCACAGAGGAGGGTGAGAGAGCATGGAGGAAAGATAGAGCCTCACAGAGGAGGGTGAGAGAGCATGGAGGAAAGATAGAGCCACACAGAGGAGGGTGAGAGAGCAAGGACGAAAGATAGAGCCACACAGAGGAGGGTGAGAGAGCATGGAGGAAAGATAGAGCCACACAGAGGAGGGTGAGAGAGCATGGAGGAAAGATAGAGCCACACAGAGGAGGGTGAGAGAGCATGGAGGAAAGATAGAGCCACACAGAGGAGGGTGAGAGAGCATGGAGGAAAGATAGAGCCACACAGAGGAGGGTGAGAGAGCATGGAGGAAAGATAGAGCCTCACAGAGGAGGCTGAGAGAGCAAGGATGAAAGATAGAGCCTCACAGAGGAGGGTGAGAGAGCATGGAGGAAAGATAGAGCCACACAGAGGAGGGTGAGAGAGCATGGAGGAAAGATAGAGCCACACAGAGGAGGGTGAGAGAGCATGGAGGAAAGATAGAGCCACACAGAGGAGGGTGAGAGAGCATGGAGGAAAGATAGAGCCTCACAGAGGAGGGTGAGAGAGCATGGAGGAAAGATAGAGCCACACAGAGGAGGGTGAGAGAGCATGGAGGAATGATAGAGCCTCACAGAGGAGGGTGAGAGAGCATGGAGGAAAGAGAGAGCCTCACAGAGGAGGGTGAGAGAGCATGGAGGAAAGAGAGAGCCTCACAGAGGAGGGTGAGAGAGCATGGAGGAAAGATAGAGACACACAGAGGAGGGTGAGAGAGCATGGAGGAAAGATAGAGCCACACAGAGGAGGGTGAGAGAGCATGGAGGAAAGATAGAGCCACACAGAGAGAGGAGGGTGAGAGAGCATGGAGGAAAGATAGAGCCTCACAGAGGAGGGTGAGAGAGCATGGAGGAAAGATAGAGTCACACAGAGGAGGGTGAGAGAGCATGGAGGAAAGATAGAGCCACACAGAGGAGGGAGAGAGAGCATGGAGGAAAGATAGAGCCTCACAGAGGAGGGAGAGAGAGCATGGAGGAAAGATAGAGCCACACAGAGGAGGGAGAGAGAGCATGGAGGAAAGATAGAGCCACACAGAGGGTGAGAGAGCATGGAGGAATGCAGAGAGGTCAAAGATGAGGAAGGAAAAGGAGAGATCGAAAAGTGAAAATGGAGGAGATGGGGAGAGAAAGAGATACGGAGATGGTGGAGTTTGTGATAGGGAGGCACGATATGAACATTTTGGCCGATACCGATATAAACGTTGTTAATCGATATTCACAGATTTCGATTATGATGATATATAAAAACGTATATAAAAAGGTTATATGATAATACAATTTTGTGCATACTGAAAAACCCATGTAGGCTAAACACTGTACAATTTGAAAAGCCCATAAATAATACATTTACCACCTTGTCAATATGAGCCATTTTGGCCGGTATAGATGACTAATATTAACATTGCTGTATTTTGCTCATTGGACCGATACAAATACCGACATATAAAAAAGATATGAACATTGGCCGATGCCGATATGATTGCTGATGTATCGTACATCCCTAGTTTGTGAGGAGGACAAGTTGTTAGAAAGGAATTAGAACGTCTAAAAGATGGGGAAGGAAAGTGATTGCAGGATGTAAGTTGCGGTGTGGTGCGCGTGTGTGTGTGTGTTTGTGTGTGTGTGTGTGTGTGTGTGTGTGTGTGTGCGCTCGTGTGTGCGTGTGTGTGTGTGTGTGCGCATCTGCCCCTCTGCCTGATAAACTTCTTCTTCTTCTGGGACAGAAGATTGCATCCATGAATCTAATTTTAAATATTGATGCCGTCTCCTCCAGTTTGGCCATGCAGGACTGCTGGCATGAAATCAGACAGTTACTGTAGTGCTGCCTGCTAATGACCATATTAGTTTATTCTGGCCTATTAAGCTAGTACACAGTCAGTAAAATAGGCTAAATAATACGTATCTATTTGGCTGTTATTCTGTTTTCTAAGACCATCCATTGGCTAATATGTCTTACTTAAAACCAATGGGCTTTGGATGTCATCGCTGGTAATGTTCATAAATACAATATTTCGCATAAAGTTGCATTTTTGTGGCGTCATTTGTATGTGTGTGTGTGTGTGTGTGTGTGTGTGTGCGCACGCACGCACGCACGTACGTACGTGTGAGCATGTGAAATTGTGCATGCATGTTTAGACCTGGCATCTTATACAACTTGTATCCAGATTGTATTCAGATGTGATATATCCATATTACATTTAAATTGCATCTGACACTGATTTTGCTCAGATCAAACATGGTTTGCATCTGTCAACCTCAACCAGCGTTACCTATCAGATAATTCGCCATGTCCATAAACAAAGTAATGTTAATGTTACAGCTACGATAGCCTATATTATCGGCCAATCAGATTCAGCCCTATATCGTTAATCTTAACAACTCAAAGCTTATTTCCTCCCCATGTCAGTGTTTATAACGTGTACATTTGATTACTGACCGAGGATGTGTTCATAAACATCTGATTTCTCCAATCGAGTTCCTTTACATTATGTTGACTAATGTATGCACAGTGGGTTTGTTTCTAAGCGTATTTCCACGCCCCTTCTGCCGTTGCGTAGGCGGTGCGATGGGCAGCTCTAACATCCAACGGTGATATGCGTTAAATAGATTGCCCAATAAAACATGTATTCATTGGTCATTTAGACGTCAACACCTACCAGTAGATCGAGGAGAATGGATTCCATCTACAGTAAAAAGTAAAAAAATAAATTAAATAAATGGAGTTAAAGGAACACTCAGTCCATTTTCAACCAGCTTTGTATCATTAAAACATCAGTAGTATATCAGAAAACTGTAAACGGTTTTGAAGTCTGTCATTTAATTTGACAGTTATTGAGTGTTAAAGTGTGGACCAGTGATGTCACTGGTCCACACTTTAACACTGAATAACTGTCAAATTAAATGACAGACTTCAAAACAGTTTACAGTTTTCTGATATACTACTGATGTTCTAATGATACAAAGCTGGTTGAAAATGGGCAGAGTGTTCCTTTAAGTGGTTTTCAACGGACGGCGACGTTATGTTTCTTGGTTAGTTTTACTGTAGCTATTTTAGCTTCCTTGCAGAATAGAGAGGAACGTGCAGGACTGTGAAGAAAGAGGATTACATATCTATCAGTGTTAGAGCATGGTACGTGTCTAAGCTCCTGTGTCCATCAGGCCGTCGACAAATCCTCACTGTAAACAGTGCTGGCAGTGCCTCCTGTTGTTGTTGCTTGGAGACAGTTGAAAACATTTTGAAATTTTATTTTTTAACTTCAAGCACTCAACAACTACAGACTGTCAATTAAAAGTAAACACATTCTCATTCTGACAGCGTAAAATACCAGCGCTTTGTCAGACATCGGCGAGCACGGTGCCCTCGTGCGTCAGTAAGAGACGCACACGGACGCACCTGGTTGGGGTCGAGGCAAAGGTCAAGTGACACCTCTGGGTTGCGGTGACGCACAGCGGGGTGATGGGGGTTGGGTTTATAGGCACTGGTAGCCACTTGGTTGGGGTTAGGCTTTGGATATAGTGGGGGCAGTGAGGGTCTCCAGGGCGGGACTTCCAGGCGATAGCTAGGGGAAGGGGCTATTAAGGGGAAGGGGCCGACCCCTTCTCCTGGAGACCCTTCACCTACCTGTGACGCCCCTTTCTCCAGCCTCCAAACAGGTGCGTCCGTGTGCATCTCCTCCTCACGCACAAGGGTGCCGTGCTCGTCAAACATCCGATGCACAAGCTGTGTGACAAGGGAGTGACATTTCCACATCACATTTGTGATGACATCACATAACCACCTAATGTATGGCCTGTTTATTTGAATGTGATCTCAACTCTCTGGCGTATGACATGAATAATACTATAGCAGCACTGCTGATAGATGATCTGTCTGTCTGCTTTATTATAAAACCACACTGTGTTCTCTCAGAATCATCCAAAAATTGGCAACTGGCAGATGAAGAACCTAAAAAGTCGCAGATAAGTTGCGAAGTTTTCATCTTAAAATTTCACAACAATTGATCTTTTTAATTAGATTCTGCTCATTAAAGAAAGTTTCCTTTTATGAAGCAAATATGTAAACTCCAAATTTATTTTTAAAATGAGGCGTGAATGGAATAGTTGACCATTCATAGTGAATGGAATAGTTTATTTTACATCATTTGCTCATCCAGCAAACACACAGAGAGCTACAGTAGCTAGCCCAGCTCCATGTCAGCTTTCTCCAAAACAACTGAAGTGCCTGGCAACTGGTTCTTTACAGCTCCGAAAAGGGTAAAAATGACCATGAAATGACTCCAAACAGTGGGGCCCCAGAGATGAATTGGTGGCAGCACTGGATGGACTCCTGAGAGAGTATTTCATTATGCTAACTTGTGAAAGTGCTTTTGGGGATCGGAACTGGCAGAGACGGAGCTGCTCGCCGAAGAGAGAGGAGGGTGTTTAAGGATAGGTTGCAAAATCCACATTTAACAACCAATGTCCCCCGGAACAAAAAACTAATCTAGTTTCTCCTTTCAAATATTCATGAAGATGTTTGTTTGGAGAACTCAAATAGAGACATTAGTTTGACTCACATCTCAAAGTATGTAAATTAGATGACTGCATCATCTCCAACTTCTGCTGTGTGTGTGTGTGTGTGTGTGCGTGCGTGCGTGTGCGTGTGTGCGAGAGAGAGAGAGAGAGAGGGAGTCCTATGTGTGCTTTCACTGCTTACATAACTACACTCTTCAACAGTGTTCATGTGAGAGTGTGTATGTGACTGTGCGAGTGTGAATGTGACTGTGCGAGTGTGTATGTGAGAGAGAGGGATAGTGTGTGGGTTTTTCCTGAGAATTCGGAGGTGGCTATCACCGTGACAGGCATGGGTCGGTTTGAAAATTTTGAAACCGGTCCGATATTCCCCCAAAAATACTATCAAAGCGGTATATCGAATTTTACGTTTTTTTTTGTGTGTAGCCCATAAATGACTGTAATGCGACTGCAGTTGGTGGCGATAATGCACCTCTAAGCTGGTATGCCAACCAGCACTAAGACTGAATAAAAATAAGCAGAACCATTTAACTGTAATTTTTATTGCTCATAACTATTCAGCTTAACTTTTCTTCAAACATCAACATAATAAACAAAATAAGACTTACTACTAGTGCAACTTGAGAAGAGGCTAATACAAAAAATAGTGCAATCAGAATGGATTAACACTATTTTTTTATTTAAAAAAAAACATGTTTTTTTCGGTTTGCACGTGATCAAACCGGTTTGGGCTCGTACACTCAACCGAACCGCTAAAACCGGAAATCGACCCATGCCTAACGTCAACTCTGGTGCCACCTCCAGCTCTTGACAAAACTGACAAGTGTTTTCATGGAAATGTGTTGTGTTGACAATTTAATGTTAAATATTCTTTAATAAAGTTATTTGTTTAAGAAAGCAGGTCTAGTACCACCTCTGCCTCATTTTGAGCCAGGAAAAACCGTGTTTGTGTGTGTGTGTTAGTGTGGCCAGAACATGCTGCCTTACCTCAAATTGCTGTAAAAAATTGACAAAATGACACATCCTCCATTAGGCTCCCCACCCACAACCACCACACGCACCACACACACACACACACACACACACACACACACACACACACACACACACACACACACACACACACACACACACACACACACACACACACACAGTTTATCTCTCTCTCTCTGTCCACACAATAATTGAAGCTGGTGGAGAAACGTCTGACTGCAATTTTAGTCTCTCTTACTCTCAGTCCAGTCTATTCTGTCCATTCCCTCTAAGTACTGACTCATACACACACACACACACACACACACACACACACACAGACACACACACACACACAGACCTCCCACTCTGGCTTCCAAATGTAAGATTATTTTGGTTCTTGTGTGTTTTTCTCTCACTGGGGAAGTGGATGATGTTTCCAGCCTCCATGGAAAACCACTTGTCAAGTCAGATCACAGCCGCTCACAGAGGTACTTCTGTCTCCAGGTATTCTGACCATATATCTACATGGTTAGTGTGTTAGCTCTGTCTCCAGGTATTCTGACTGTACTCTACATGGTTGGTGTGTTAGTTCTGTCTCCAGGTATTCTGACTGTACTCTACATGGTTGGTGTGTTAGTTCTGTCTCCAGGTATTCTGACTGTACTCTACATGGTTGGTGTGTTAGCTCTGTCTCCAGGTATTCTGACTGTACTCTACATGGTTGGTGTGTTAGCTCTGTCTCCAGGTATTCTGACTGTACTCTACATGGTCAGTGTGTTAGTTCTGTCTCCAGATATTCTGACTGTACTCTACATGGTTGGTGTGTTAGCTCTGTCTCCAGGTATTCTGACTGTACTCTACATGGTTGGTGTGTTAGCTCTGTCTCCAGGTATTCTGACTGTACTCTACATGGTTGGTGTGTTAGCTCTGTCTCCAGATATTCTGACTGTACTCTGCATGGTTGGTGTGTTAGGTCTGTCTCCAGATATTCTGACTGTACTCTACATGGTTGGTGTGTTAGCTCTGTCTCTAGGTATTCTGACTGTACTCTACATGGTCAGTGTGTTAGTTCTGTCTCCAGATATTCTGACTGTACTCTACATGGTTGGTGTGTTAGCTCTGTCTCCAGGTATTCTGACTCTACTCTACATGGTTGGTGTGTTAGCTCTGTCTCCAGGTATTCTGACTCTACTCTACATGGTTGGTGTGTTAGCTCTGTCTCCAGATATTCTGACTGTATTCTGCATGGTTGGTGTGTTAGGTCTGTCTCCAGATATTCTGACTGTACTCTACATGGTTGGTGTGTTAGCTCTGTCTCCAGGTATTCTGACTGTACTCTACATGGTTGGTGTGTTAGCTCTGTCTCCAGATATTCTGACTGTACTCTGCATGGTTGGTGTGTTAGCTCTGTCTCCAGGTATTCTGACTGTACTCTACATGGTTGGTGTGTTAGCTCTGTCTCCAGATATTCTGACTGTACTCTGCATGGTTGGTGTGTTAGTTCTGTCTCCAGATATTCTGACTGTACTCTACATGGTTGGTGTGTTAGTTCTGTCTCCAGGTATTCTGACTGTACTCTACATGGTTGGTGTGTTAGTTCTGTCTCCAGGTATTCTGACTGTACTCTACACGGTTGGTGTGTTAGTTCTCTCTCCAGGTATTGTGACTACTCTACATGGTTGGTGTGTTAGTTCTGTCTCATGGTATTCTGACTGTACTCTACATGGTTGGTGTGTTAGCTCTGTCTCCAGATATTCTGACTGTACTCTACATGGTTGGTGTGTTAGTTCTCTCTCCAGGTATTGTGACTACTCTACATGGTTGGTGTGTTAGTTCTGTCTCCAGGTATTCTGACTGTACTCTACATGGTTGGTGTGTTAGTTCTGTCTCCAGGTATTCTGACTGTACTCTACATGGTTGGTGTGTTAGTTCTGTCTCCAGGTATTGTGACTGTACTCTACATGGTTGGTGTGTTAGTTCTGTCTCCAGGTATTCTGAGTGTACTCTACATGGTTGGTGTGTTAGTTCTGTCTCCAGGTATTGTGACTGTACTCTACATGGTTGGTGTGTTAGTTCTGTCTCCAGGTATTGTGACTGTACTCTACATGGTTGGTGTGTTAGTTCTGTCTCCAGGTATTGTGAGTGTACTCTACATGGTTGGTGTGTTAGTTCTGTCTCCAGGTATTCTGACAGTACTCTACATGGTTGGTGTGTTAGTTCTGTCTCCAGGTATTGTGAGTGTACTCTACATGGTCGCTGTGTTAGTTCTGTCTCCAGGTATTCTGACTGTACTCTACATGGTTGGTGTGTTAGCTCTGTCTCCAGGTATTCTGACTGTACTCTACATGGTTGGTGTGTTAGTTCTGTCTCCAGGTATTCTGACTGTACTCTACATGGTTGGTGTGTTAGTTCTGTCTCCAGGTATTCTGACTGTACTCTACATGGTTGGTGTGTTAGTTCTGTCTCCAGGTATTCTGACTGTACTCTACATGGTCGCTGTGTTAGTTCTGTCTCCAGGTATTGTGACTGTACTCTACATGGTCGCTGTGTTAGTTCTGTCTCCAGGTATTCTGAGTGTACTCTACATGGTTGGTGTGTTAGTTCTGTCTCCAGGTATTCTAACCATATATCTACATTGTAGGTGTGTTAGTTCTGTCTGCAGGTATTCTGAGTGTACTCTACACGGTTGGTGTGTTAGTTCTGTCTCATGGTATTCTGACTGTACTCTACATGGTTGGTGTGTTAGTTCTGTCTCCAGGTATTCTGACTGTACTCTACATGGTTGGTGTGTTAGCTCTGTCTCATGGTATTCTGAGTGTACTCTTCACGGTTGGTGTGTTAGTTCTGTCTGCAGGTATTCTGAGTGTACTCTACATGGTTGGTGAGTTAGCTCTGTCTCCAGGTATTCTGAGTGTACTCTACATGGTTGGTGTGTTAGCTCTGTCTCCAGGTATTCTGAGTGTACTCTACACGGTTGGTGTGTTAGTTCTGTCTCCAGGTATTCTGACTGTACTCTACATGGTAGGTGTGTTAGTTCTGTCTCCAGGTATTCTGAGTGTACTCTACATGGTTGGTGTGTTAGCTCTGTCTCCAGGTATTCTGAGTGTACTCTACATGGTTGGTGTGTTAGTTCTGTCTCATGGTATTCTGAGTGTACTCTACATGGTTGGTGTGTTAGCTCTGTCTCCAGGTATTCTGACTGTACTCTACATGGTTGGTGTGTTAGTTCTGTCTCCAGGTATTCTGACTGTACTCTACATGGTTGGTGTGTTAGTTCTGTCTCCAGGTATTCTGACTGTACTCTACATGGTCGCTGTGTTAGTTCTGTCTCCAGGTATTGTGACTGTACTCTACATGGTCGCTGTGTTAGTTCTGTCTCCAGGTATTCTGAGTGTACTCTACATGGTTGGTGTGTTAGCTCTGTCTCCAGGTATTCTGAGTGTACTCTACACAGTTGGTGTGTTTTACCTGTTTGATTTTGCCAGAGTTGCTGCTGAGTTGCAGCAGAACGGAGCTGTCTCCTGTCACCACCAAGCTTACGGTAATAGACGAGTTTCCCGGCTCACAGAATTAGATCCACCATTAGATGGGTGCTTTGGGTCATGTGCAGTGGGTTGGTGACGGTACCGGACTGTAGAGAAACATGGAGGAGCTTCAATTGAAATCAAGTCAGAGGTTGAGATGTATTTTGTTCTACTTTGTGCTGACTTGACAGTGTTGTCTTCTCCCTGATGTTGGTCGCCCGACTCCTGTCACCAAGGTTACACTAGACTGGATGGTGCAGCATATTACTGTAGACTGTGACAGGGTTCCTTGAAATCCTTGAGTTTGTGAATTGAGAGCAACCAAAAAAATCAAGGCCTGAAAATAGACATAAGTAGACATGGGTCTTTGAAAGTGCTTGACATTATATATTTTGTGCAAGAATAGAAAGTCTTCATTTGAAAAGTAAAAAATGGCTTTGCAAAGCACTCCTACACTTGGACTACCTGACCCAACCCCACCTTTCACTCAGGCGGTAGACACCAAAGGGGCAAGTCCTGGGCTGGACCCGGTTCCACTGAAATCACACCAAAAGTGAAACTGGTCAAATGCTGTGCTGAGGCAGGCCTGACATAACTTCTATTCTATTCTATTCTATTCTATTCTATTCTATTCTATTCGTTTGATATATTTTTACTGTACTTAACATTAGTAAATAGGTTTAACACAGCAGCACAGTAGAACATTGTTCAAACATCCTAGCCCCTCTTTTTAATTGTCATCTGTGAGCTTCTGTAAAGCTGCTAGTTCTCAGTAGTTGTAACAGTAATTCATCTTGATCTGTGTCTCTCAAACTCTGCTGTGTTGGCTTCATGAATGTGATGTTTGAGAAGGTGTGGGAACCCTGCTGCGATCACACATTAGGTACCTTCATGAATGTGATGTTTGAGAAGGTGTGGGAACCCTGCTGTGATCACACATGAGGTACCTTCATGAATGTGATGTTTGAGAAGGTGTGGGAACCCTGCTGCAATCTCACATGAGGTAGCTTCATGAATGTGATGTTTGAGAAGGTGTGGGAACCCTGCTGCGATCACACACATGAGGTAGCTTCATGAATGTGATGTTTGAGAAGGTGTAGGAACCCTGCTGTGATCACACATGAGGTACCTTCATGAATGTGATGTTTGAGAAGGTGTGGGAACCCTGCTGCGATCACACATGAGGTAGCTTCATGAATGTGATGTTTGAGAAGGTGTGTGGGAACCCTGCTGCGATCACACATGAGGTAGCTTCATGAATGTGATGTTTGAGAAGGTGTGGGAACCCTGCTGCGATCACACATGAGGTAGCTTCATGAATGTGATGTTTGAGAAGGTGTGGGAACCCTGCTGTGATCACACATGAGGTACCTTCATGAATGTGATGTTTGAGAAGGTGTGGGAACCCTGCTGCGATCACACATGAGGTACCTTCATGAATGTGATGTTTGAGAAGGTGTGTGGGAACCCTGCTGCGATCACACATGAGGTAGCTTCATGAATGTGATGTTTGAGAAGGTGTGTGGGAACCCTGCTGCGATCACACATGAGGTAGCTTCATGAATGTGATGTTTGAGAAGGTGTGTGGGAACCCTGCTGCGATCACACATGAGGTAGCTTCATGAATGTGATGTTTGAGAAGGTGTGGGAACCCTGCTGCGATCACACATGAGGTACCTTCATGAATGTGATGTTTGAGAAGGTGTGGGAACCCTGCTGCGATCACACATGAGGTACCTTCATGAATGTGATGTTTGAGAAGGTGTGTGGGAACCCTGCTGCGATCACACATGAGGTAGCTTCATGAATGTGATGTTTGAGAAGGTGTGTGGGAACCCTGCTGCGATCACACATGAGGTAGCTTCATGAATGTGATGTTTGAGAAGGTGTGTGGGAACCCTGCTGCGATCACACATGAGGTAGCTTCATGAATGTGATGTTTGAGAAGGTGTGGGAACCCTGCTGCGATCACACATGAGGTACCTTCATGAATGTGATGTTTGAGAAGGTGTGGGAACCCTGCTGTGATCACACATGAGGTAGCTTCATGAATGTGATGTTTGAGAAGGTGTGGGAACCCTGCTGCGATCACACATGAGGTACCTTCATGAATGTGATGTTTGAGAAGGTGTGGGAACCCTGCTGTGATCACACATGAGGTAGCTTCATGAATGTGATGTTTGAGAAGGTGTGGGAACCCTGCTGCGATCACACATGAGGTACCTTCATGAATGTGATGTTTGAGAAGGTGTGTGGGAACCCTCCTGCGCTCACACATGAGGTAGCTTTATGAATGTGATGTTTGAGAAGGTGTGTGGGAACCCTCCTGCGATCACACATGAGGTACCTTCATGAATGTGATGTTTGAGAAGGTGTGTGGGAACCCTGCTGTGATCACACATGAGGTAGCTTTATGAATGTGATGTTTGAGAAGGTGTGGGAACCCTGCTGCGATCACACATGAGGTACCTTCATGAATGTGATGTTTGAGAAGGTGTGTGTGAACCCTGCTGTGATAGCTTCATATCTCATGGCTGGCCGTTAGCTCCACACCTGATGGATGCTTTGGGGCACGTGCAGTGGCTTGGTCAATGCTGAAGCGACCTGTTTTTGATTTGGATTTGACCTGATTTTCACCTTTTACCACTGTGTGAAAGCAGAATGCGTCTGCAGTTTTCCAACTTTGAAACTTTGCAGAACTTTGGCGTGCGGTCAAGTTCTTCCGACTTCAAAAAACTTGGGAGCGCCTACAGTACGTTCATTCAATTTTGATATATAGTTTGTAGAATTTGGAGCACATCTATTTTTCAACTTTGAATCCTGCTGGGCACACTCAAGTTCCCTCCCCAACCCGACTTTCAACAAACCTCACCGGATTTCTCACTGTGAAGCTTCCCTTTGAAGACTAGGGCCTGGGTGGATTTTTTGTCATGTTACTGTTATTTTGCTGCCTAAATTATCTCAAAGCCTCCCAGCCAGATGCGCCGGCCAAAAGGTGCAACGTGAATAATTGGATAAGGGTTGATAAACACTTGAAAATCCCGTGGTATGACTCTCCGACTTCTCAGAGAAATGAGCTTGTTATTATATCTCACACTATAGAGTAGATGTGGGATACCTGAACCTTGCATCACTTCCTGCTACGTTTCTCTTCCATATTTTGACAACTCTCCCCCCCCTCTTGACAGAACAAAAGAAATACCTTCTTCTGTTCAGCCAGGTATATGCTCTCTCTCTCTCTCTCTCTCCTCTCTCTCTATCTCTCTCTATCTCTCTCTCTCTATCTCTCTCCTCTCTCTCTCTCCCTCTCTCTCTCTGTTACTCACACGTTGTAATTATCTCCAACACTTGATAATACCCTCAGGCCCGTTCTCTCTCTCTCTCTCTCTCTCTCTCTGTCCCTCGTTCAAGCTCGCTTTATCGCCATCGTTACATCGCAGTTAATCATCCCTCGTGCTTTCCGCTGGTTTTCTGATCTCTCTCCGTTCTCATGTCACTCTTTCTCCGTCTCCTGTCATCTCTCTATCTGTTCTCGCTCTCCTCTCCTTCTCCCCTGTCTCTTTTTGTCTGTCTCTCTTTCCATTCTCTCTCTCTCTCTCTCTCTCTCTCTCTCTCTCTCTTTCTCAGTACTTTCCACCCTGGGTCACAGGTTCGAGTCCCCGTTTTTCACCTCTGGCTTGGTCGGGCGCCCATACAGGCCCAATTGGTCATGTTTGCACGTGGGAAGCTGGATTGAGGGTATGTCCTGGAGTGCCTCCTCTCCTCTGGTCAGTCAGGGCGCCTGTTCGGGTGGGAGGGGAACTGAGGGGGAATCCTCCCACAACGTGTGATCCTCCCACACGCTACGTCCTGCCGGTGACACGCCTCGCTTTCAGGTGAAAAGAAGCGGATGGCGACTGCGCATGTATTCGGAGGGGAGCATGTGCTAGTCCACAACTCTCCCCAGATTTGCAGAGGGGGTGGAGCAACGACCGGGACAGCAGGTGGATTGGCCAATTACAATTGGGGAGAGAACTTTGGAAAATTCAGATAAGAAATAGTACAGGTATTTTACAGCCCCCCCCCCCTCTATCTCTCTCTCTCTCTCTCTCTCTCTCTCTCTCTCTCCCCATCTATCCCTCCTTGTCTCTCTCTCTTGTTCTTTCACAAGCACAATAGGTCTTCTCTGTTATAATCTGCGAGAAAAAGGTCAGATAGCAAAACAACACTCTCTGCTTCCCTTCTGTTTATCTGTCATTCCATAGTAGCTTTACTTCAAGCTAGCTTCCCCCCCCCGCCCCGCCCCTTCACAGGGCTTTTGCCTTCATCTGTCCAGCAGGTTGCAGGTTCAATCCCCAACTTCTCGCACTCGCGTCTCTGCCTGCAAATGAACAGAAAACCCTTTGATGCTGTCACGCTTAGGCCTAATAGGTGACGTGTCCGGTTGGGTGAGGTCTACTTTATGACTCTGACATCTTCTGTCCGTGCCAACATGCCGGAATGCCGCTGGCTGTTACTGCCTGTAAAGCGCTTTGTAACTGTTTTGAAAAGTGATGTACCAAACCACGTTCATATTTACATAAATACGGCTGCAAACTTATCCAGGTTTGTGTTATGTCAACTTATATCAAACAAGCATGGCGAGAAAGAAAACAGGAAAAACACAAGGCAGGCAAGAGCAGATTTTAGCAAGGCTAAAGCTATTCTGCAACTTCATCTAGCACACAGGGAAAAACTCCCACGAGAACCTTAGTAAGAAACAAAATGACTAGGGATGCGGGACTCATAGAGGCCATTTACACCTGGCACTAACATGTGTTTTCTGTGATGCGATTGCACTCGCACAGTGCTTGCCCACTTGGAAGTACAGGTGTAAACGCCCCCAAGACGCATTGAAGACGGATTGCAAAATCAGCCAAACCACCTCCGGAGGTGGTCAGGGACGCATTGTGACCACATTGAACACAAGTGTAAATGCAACGTGTCCTCTCAATCCGCATACAGCAACTGTATGCGGATTGAGAGCACACCCGTTTTGGGTGATCAGATTTCATCAGATTGCAATCTGATCACCCAAAACGCATGCTGACACCTTGTGTAAATGAAATCAATCTAACGTGGTCAAGCACTATCCGATTGCAATCTGATCACAGAAAACGCATGTTACTGCCAGGTGCAAATGGCCTGTGGAAGTACCTGGATTGTTAACGTGTGTGTGTGTGTGTGTGTGTGTGTGTGTGTGTGTGTGTGTGTGTGTGTGTGTGTGTGTTTGTGCGTGCGTGCGTGCGTGCGCGCGTGTGTGTGTGTGTGTTTCCAGGATGGTGGAATACTCCCTGGACCTGCAGAACATCAACTTCTCTGCCATCAGGACGGTGAGGGTACTGCGGCCTCTCAAAGCCATCAACAGGGTGCCAAGTAAGTCTCCTCTCCACACTGGGGTGAACAATCAAATGTGTTCTCATGCTGCCCTAAAGCCAATGAACAATCATCAAACCACTAAATGTGAGGAAGTGGTGTCTTGCTTCCCACAGAAACCTTTGTGCCAGTTATTAGTTATGATCGAATCAACGAAAATGATATAACACTAATTCTAACAGATTATTCAAACATTTGACTCGGATTGATCACACTGACAGTCTATGGAGGAGCATGCCATTGCATTGTCAGAAAAGTATTGCCAAATGAAGCAGTGTGTGAATTTCCCAGCTACGTCGCCATCTGGCTGTGTCAAGCTATATATCCAGGAGCATTTAGCTAAAGCTAATAGGCCAAGACACGACCAGACGCATTACAGCCTCCAGGCTTCATGAGGTTCATTGTGATGCAGCCCTGGCTCCCATTCAGGACCATGGTCAGCTCCCCCAGAGCTGCTGCCTGGGTCTCTGGAGTGTGTCTGCTAGTCTGGTATCTCTCCATGGAGCTGAATCTGCATGCTGATGCTTTTTCTGTTGTCTTCTGATTCATAACACCAGAAGTCCTGCCAACACATTCAGATTAGATACAAATATGCTGTAGTTATTACTTGCTGGAGGGAGGTGTGACTTCACTTTGTGCTGATTGCAACTGTGATGTTTTGTAACAGCTGTGGCCTGTGGCGACATCTCTGACTTATTGTTTAATTTGAAATACTCAGTCTTTGTTTATAGGATATTTAGAGGGGGGGATCAGGTTAATTTATGGGATCTCTGCTGATGATACAGTACGATGATTATTACGATTATTATGATGAATATCCTGAGAGAAATCCACATCTGGATAAGCAGAGATCAGTACTGAACATGTTTATTTGAACTCATTGTTAGACCTTTCAGATTGTGGGCGATCTTGCACCTGACTCCCAAATGCAGCCAGTGGATGTGTGTTGTTTTGGTCGCATACTTTTGACCACACGCACTCCATTGTGCCTGTTTCCTTGTGCGGTATACCAGCAACAAGGTGACCCTGGTGGTTTCAGGTAAAGATACAGATACATCTTGTTATCCCAAGAGGGCAAATTCATTTAGTCAAATGCAGACAAAAAGTAATGGATATCCACATGAAAATCAAAATTGAGGAAAGAAGTAAATCATAATGATACCATAACTATACATTTCTAGTTATAGATGCATATAAATAGTGAGGTTGATTTGATGCCTATGTATGTTTATTTCTTCCCAAAGCCTTTAATTCCATCAAGGCAAGATAGGGCGGCTAATTGAAATCTAAATAAGAACGTTTTGATTTGTTTAAGACTTTTCTTTTGGCCACGGCATTGTGTTATTTCACAGTTTTAATGTCTTTACTATGATTCGAAAATGTGGGGGAAAAGTTCAAAATAAAGATGCGTCTATTGAAATCCTTGCATCCACACAGCGAGCCGTTCGATGCCCATCAGAACCTCCTCAGCAGCCAACAGAACGTCGTCATCGCAGTAACGACATCAGAACCAACAGAACGTAATCATCGCAGTAACGACATCAGAACCAACAGAACGTAATCATCGCAGTAACGACATCAGAACCAACATAACGTAATCATCGCAGTAACGACATCAGAACCAACATAACGTAATCATCGCAGTAACGACATCAGAACCGGCTGAACTGTTTGGAGAACACCAAGCCAGCCACTTAGACTCTGAGAGTGCCGATTATTCTGCAGCCTTTTTGATGAGAATAATCTACTGCCAGTGGCTTTTGTGGTTTATGTGTCTAAATGATGCCTTAGCAGGCAATCATCTTTAAGAACCTTGGAGTGCTCTCTAAGTGCGATATGACGCTGCTTGAAGTGAATGTTGTTTTGCTTACTTTATAAGTATAATTGCCAGCCCCGCCCACTGCTCATTCTGCAACATAACTACCCAAGCCATTTCTCTCTGAAAGCAGGTGCAACCAATTTGGTTGGTTACAGAACTACAGATGCCACCAAAATGTGTGTTGAATTCTAAATGCGCTGCGTCATGAATAAATACTAGTCTGCACAACTTTATTGCAGTTAGAAGTCCCATAGGCTGCCAGTCTGTGGCCTAAAAAACCCCCCCATCCATCCTTACAACCGTACGTATTAGGGGTTGCATGAACTCGTCGATGTGACGACGCGTCGACCCCTCCCGGAGAACCTCGAAAAATGTCCACGTGGTTTGAAGACTTTTTTTGCGCCCGTCAGAGCTGCTCGTCTTATCTTGCGTCTTCTTTTACACATTTCTCTCTATTTACTTTTCATTTATTTGGTAATCAAAGTAGTAAGCTACGTTATTTGGCTTATAATATGTGGCTTCGCACGCTCATTGTTTTTCTCACTTGGAGTACTTTTACTGTTGCGAGCGGGTCATTGTTTAT
>NC_139626.1:49363799-49421299 GCF_964638095.1 Poromitra crassiceps
CTACAGTAACACATAACATCATATAAACAATACAGAACAATTAAGAATAAAAAGAACAAGAGACACAATCAACACATAAGTTCAAGAAGTTGTTGGCTTCTGGGAATTGGTTTGAGGTACTGTAGTGTTTGAGACGATTTGCAACACACACACACACACACACACACACACACACACACACACACACACACACACACAATAGATTGTATAATCTATACTCATTTTATATATAAGGAGGGTTAAGTTTAGGCACTTAGTTGTGATGGTTAAGGCTATGGATAGGCCCTAGGGAATGCATTATGCAAGTGAATGTCCTCACTAAGATTGCTAAACATGTCTGTGTGTTCATGCCCGTTTGTGTTTGCATCTACTGTCAGTTTGTTGTGTGTGCTAAAGTGCCTTAATTACTGCTGATGAAAAAGAGAGTATACTCTACATGAGATTGTGTGTGTGTGTGTGTGTGTTTGTGTGTGTGTGTGTGTGTGTCTGTGATTGTCACCTCCGCTCTCATAACCCGCCGTCCCTTAGTGTGACTCTAGATGATTAACGGCATCATTTACTCAATTTATTGATATTACCATAGAGAGATGAAGACTCTCTCTCTCTCTCCATCCCAAGTGCTAATATAATGAGGATGATTGCAAACCAAAATTTGCCCTGCAAATATCATTATCTCAGTCGATTCTGCTACTTAATTAAAAACCGACACTGTTTATCAGAAATATTTTTGCCACACTTAGATGAGTCATTATACGGCTTGACAGCGTCTCTATTGTAACACATAGGGTGTGTTCGAATACCTCTACTAAGCCTACTGTCTACTCTTTCTCAACATGGATCTACTTTATACTAACTATTGTTGCACAGCTGTAGGGAAGTTCAGAGAGGACTCCGAGCAGCTGAAGATGGCGAGTTCTGCCTCCGGCTGTAGGGTTATTTTGTAGGACTTGGAGTACCAGTCAAATATTTTGGCCCAGAATCCAGATAGTGAGGGGCAGAAAAAAGCATGAGACAGTGTGCCCTCTGAGACCCAACACCTATCGCATAGTGGTGAGACGGAAGGATAAATCTTGTGCAACCTGTGCTTGGAGTAATAAAGACAGTGAGCGACTTTAAATTGAATCAGCTGGTGTCTGCTGTTAATTGAGCAGCGTTGGACAATAGACAAACTCCTGTCCCATATCATTTCAGATAGATCAACACCGAGTTCCTCCTGCCATGCCTCTCTAATCCTCGTAGTGGGTGCCCTGATACAGCCATCAAACAAACACACAAACCTAGAGATAAGATGCCTAGTCTAGTGAGGAGGGCTCAACAAAACATCGAAAAAACCATGTTCATCCGGGAGGACTTCAAAGTCATGAATCGAACATAATGTGTAATTTGTATGCATCTGTAAAGATTCGGGTAACTCAAATTTCCTCTTCAGATGATCAAAGGATGCAAATTGGCCATCAATGTGTAGGTCTCTGATGCTAACAAGCCCCTTCTCACTCCAGGCACGGCACATTCCGTCTGACCGTGAGGGCAAAAAAGAATGATTAAAATGTTTTGTGTGTGAACAGAAACATCTGGTATACTCGAAACGCTCCTAACCTGATTGAGAATTCTGACCGAGTTCTTTGTAACAAAACAAAAAAGTTTTTATGGTCCCAGGCTCCTCTAGTTTAGAGAATAAGATGGCTGGCAGCGAGGAGTTAGCAACTGAGCTGCTCTCCATTTTTAGCCACAGGGCGAACACTCATGTGGTTTGGTTCATTCCACAATCTCTCATAAACATCTGTGAACATTAATATTTTTTAATAATGCCCAGGTTAGAAGGTTCCTTATACAATTTACAGCATTGCTTCTTTGAAAATCTCTTTCATATCCAAGCAAAATTGGTATAATATCAATATAGAATCGAAACCAAAATCAAATAGAATCGGGACCTTGTGAATCGGAATCATATCAAATCAGGCAATCAGTGGCGATACCCAGCCCTACAGTATGTACAACAACAGAAAACGGTTGGCTCCTCCAAGCTGGTTTTGGACACAGCTTATTTTGGGATGCTGACCTGGCTGCTCCATGTTGAAACTTTGAACTTTAGCTGCACCGTGCATCATGATCACGTCAATGTGAAATCCCTGCAGTGAGATGGTAAAACTCTTTAGCTGCACGGTGCATCACAATCACATCAATGTGAAATCCCTGCAGTGAGATGGTAAAACTCTTTAGCTGCACCGTTCATCACAATCACGTCAATGTGAAATCCCTGCAGTGAGATGGTAAAACTCTTTAGCTGCACGGTGCATCATGATCACGTCAATGTGAAATCCCTGCAGTGAGATGGTAAAACTCTTTAGCTGCACGGTGCATCACAATCACATCAATGTGAAATCCCTGCAGTGAGATGGTAAAACTCTTTAGCTGCACCGTACATCACAATCACGTCAATGTGAAATCCCTGCAGTCAGATGGTAAAACTCTCTGTCCTCAGTTCCCACGTTCCTCAATTTCAGAATGGGATCCTCACCCTCTTCTGCAACACCAACCACAGTGATTGCTCACAACGTTCTCTTGTCCATTATGAAGGTAAACATAACAAAAATAAAACTAAAATCTGAACATGTATGTTTAAATTTCCACTTACGGTATTTACACACATGTGCTGAATCTGAATTCACAGGGGGGGGGGGGGGGGGGGATCTCCGTCCATCTCCATCTGTTCATTCGTTAGTTTGTTAGTAAAGTAATCTGACTGAACAGAAGTAGACTGCAGGTATAAGCTCTGCCATGTGTGCCATCCGTTTCAGTCGGACCTCCCCTCCCCTTCCGGTTCCTGCTACAGTATCTGCGTGTTTTCAAAGTCCACGTTGCTACGCAAAATAACAACAACGTCTGAGCTAGCCAACTACACGCTGAAAATGGCAACATTTTACATAGCTACTCGGCGACATACATATTTTACTGTTTTGTGTGGCATCGTCTTTGCGGGGATGAAGCCATTTAGTTCCAAGAAAACAAGTTTCCTCTCCGGCACTATTTTGCAAAACCGCCGTGGCTACATCCTGTGCACTTAGCTGTGTCCCACTTTTAAAATGAAAACTTTTCAGTCACACCTACTAGAATTTTGTATTATTTTTGGTATTTGTATAAGTGGTTGGATAGCTCATGTTGGGACTGGCCTTCTTTTCCTTTAGATATTCTAATAAAAAAAACAAAAAAAAACATTTTGATATTAGACTTCTTGTTCTTCTGAATAAATTGTCTGCCTCTAGTTCTCTGAAGCCTGTTGAGCTCCTCAGAGTCTTCCTATGTTGGTCCAGACCTCAGGCTGGGAACAAAAAAAAAAAACTTAGCATAGTTTCACAGAATCCCCTCTTGCTTTCTCAGTTGAGACGACAAAGATAGACCCGTCGACCCACTTCCCCACATTCTTCCCAACAATCTATTGATTTATTCCCTTTTCTGTCCTCAATGTGCTGAACTATTTCTTTTTATTACCCCCACATCGATACACCTGCCCTAGTTATTTCATTGTATAGATAGCCCCATCATCCCCTGAACACAGACACACACACACACACACACACACACACACACACGCACACAAATACACACACAGATACACACTTGTGTGTGCCTACACACGTGTGTGCACACAGACAAATTGCCCCCCATGGTGTTGCTGATTTACGTCCAGACACACGCTCACTCACCCACACACACACAAAACAACTAGTGTGAGTGACATGCACACCCACACATGCACGCACACACACACACATGCACACACACACACACACACACACACACACACACACACACACACGCACACACACACACACACACACACACACACACACAGACACAGACATAAATAGATAATGACACTCTCCCTCTTAGCTTTGCTGATACACTCATTAGCCTGCACGCCCACGCACACACACACACACACACACACACACACATGCACGCGCACACACACACACATGCACGCGCACACACACAATAAAGATTAGGTAGGCTATTCTCTTCTACTTACTGCTAAATTACCGCTTTTGCCAAGATAGGGCCCTATGACTCTAGTCCATCCTTATCAATGCAACGATCAAGCAGCACAACTGAACGCAACTACTAATAATCATAATGATCATAGTCACACAGGCTAAATAGTGTGCACACTCCAGCAAACCTACCAGCCTCCTACCACACACAAACAACAAAACTGCGTGTAAGCCAAGTCTATAATGTTAACGTTACTCCATGACGGCACACACACAGCAAACACCCACCAGCAACCACACAGCGGAGCCTTGCAGTGCATCTGGTCCCCCTCCAGGTCAGACAGATTTCCACCTGACCTGGTCTGGTGAATGCCGATGCCAGGCGACAAAACAGTAGCAGTAAATGCAGTAAAATCACCCGGCTATACATTTTTAAATAACTTACCATTCAGTGGCGACTGGCTGACTTGAATAAACTTTCACTGTGTAAATCAGAAAATCCATCCTTGCCCAGAACCCACTCTCCACGCAAAGCAAATACTCCCAACAGTAACCTTAAAACTTTAGCTCCAAAAGTGTTGTTTTCATTCAAAGTTAACCTTGAAAACACCATAGTCATAGTCCATAGTAGAAAGTCTTCACGGTGATGTTGGTCCTGGCTGCTAGGTTCTTTCATTTAGCCTGTCACCGGCCAACACACACTGAAAAGGGAGTTCTAATGTTTTGACATTTTGTTTTCCTCAGAAACATTTTGTTTAGATGTTGATAGTCAAATTATGAATTAATAAAATAAAATGAGAACAGATGACTTTCTAAATATTTTTTTTACGAATATTTGGGGAGGCATGAATGATCTCGTAATTTGGCTCTGCCTGAAGTGGGGGGTGCAGGAGGGTGCGTGTGTGTGTGTGTGTGTGTGTGTGTGTGTGTGTGTGTGTGTGTGTGTGTTGGGCAAATGGTGGTGTGAGTGGGGTTGGGGGAGGGTCAGACTCATTCTGCTGGCCTCTAGTTAGCTCTGAGACGGCAATACAGACATCGCCAGTCGCACCAGACTCAAGGGATCAACAGGAAATCACACACAGGCACGCAGACAGGTTCATTCGTGGAGACACACTCACACATTCACACATGCACACACACGTTCCCACACAACAGAACAACAGAGCCCCCGTAGGAACCGGAGATTTGCTCGGCTAATGTGTTTCACATGACAGCGCTGAGCAGGTGGGCTTAACAGGTGAGCAGGGCCAGGGAGAGAGACATGATTAGAGAAATATTTAAAAATGTCTTTTTCATGTGTCAAATCAGATTTACTGTAAATATGAGCTGCCAACTTGGGGGGGGGGGGCGAGTACACAAAAAATCTCCATCTCCTAAAATCCTAATTTTCAATTTCTGTAAGTATTTGCAGAACGTTTTCAGGTTATCAATATCAAGTTTTATTTGCTTGATAGTAGTGCAGTGGTCTTCCTGATTCTGCCTTGCTTTATAGTGACAATAATTTCTAGAACATTTCTTAAAAACACGAAATATAATGTTGCATTGGAATGTGGAGTTATCTCACCTTATTGGTAGATTTTTTCTCTTGGTTTATCAGTCAAATTTGAAGGCTGGATATGAGACTAAATCGCTTTTTAGGATTACGAGGCTGTGTAGCCTCCAAGTGGTACAATAGAGAGTACAGTAGTAAACCTTTATTGTAATGAAACATAGATGCTATTTACTTATGGCATCAGAAGTGTACATCGATGGCATGAGTTTAGATAATTCACATGCTTTCAGTGCGGATTGTTTCTATGCACTGACAGCTGCGTGCGGACTGGCCGCTGCACTCATCCTCATGTCATATGTTGTGCAGCCAGACACACAGAGAGCATATAGCCTATACAGCCCTGATATATTTGAAACGGACAGCTGACGACACCATGGACCCGTAGATCTGTTATAGCCTACTCGTTTCTGGAGTCGTGTATAAGGACGTGTGAAGAGAGAGAGGGAGAGGGTGGAGAGAGAAGCAACATATCTTTTGCTGATCTCAAAAGCAGGTAAACCACTGTGGGGATTAGTGAGAATGTTGCTTAAAGGAGGAGATTGCGATGCGCGCTTCGTCAGTGCGCCCTGCAGCCTGTCATCCACTGAAACACTGCATGCTGCATGCTGCGTGATGTGCTCTTCAAAGTGGAAATTTGTTCACCAGCAACACATTTTCGTTCTGAGCATTTAAAATTTGTTTCTGCTGATTTTATTAGACAAATTCCGACACCTGCAGTAACATAATTAATTTGAGAATTGTGAGTATGGATTTCAGTAGCTTATCGGAGGAACGTTTTTGTTTAGTGTGCTGGAGGATTCAACTTGTCTTTTCGTTTGCTTGTAGATGTAAAAATAAATGCTTTCTAATGAAAAAAATAAAGCATTTGTTGTGGTAATTGTTTAATGGGGCACAGACAGTCAAATAGCGCATTTTTATCGTCTCGGTTAACCGAGTCGGCTAATGAGGGTATATGTGAGGGAGGCGCCGAGAGAGGGCGACCCGCTGAGCGCTCCGTGAACTTCTTAGACAAATAGGCTTTTTATTTTAGTATAAACGCGTTTTGTTTTAATTTTGTTGCTTCGATTCGTTTGTAAATACCTAGTGTATATAACAGTGTTTTTAAATAGTGTATATAGTAGCGTCTTCGCACTTTTCTTTGCAAGAAACTGCACAGACGGCGGGACCTTTGTTCACCGCAGCCATCCGCTCCCCGCCCCCCACAATGGAGGAGGAAAAAAACGCCGACACCAGCGTCGGGCAAAAATACAACAGGAACGCGCTGATTCAACTCAGGAACGCACAGACTTATCCCAACAGTAACTGGCGAGCTCCCGACCTCACGGAATTTCCTGAACTTATAAAATACCAGCGGAAAAGAGGTAGGAGAGGTGGGATACTCGCCCGCCTAAGAAGGCGCGCCAACAAGCCAACGTTACCCAGCGTTCTACTGGCAAATGTCCAATCCTTGGAGAATAAGCTATGTGAATTAAGAGCGCAAGCTCAATTCCAAAAAGACATAGCGCGATGTAACGTTTTATGCCTGACTGAAACCTGGCTCACTCCGGATACAACGGATCATTCTATCACTCTACCAGGATTCAGTGTATTCCGGGCAGACAGAGATGAGCGATCCGGGAAAAAGAGAGGCGGAGGGGTGTGTCTAATGATTAACGAAAACTGGTGTATAAACATCACAGACATTGGTAAATACTGTTCAGCAGATCTTGAGTACGTAATGGTACAATGCATGCCGTTCTGGAGCCCCAGAGAATTCACGAGTGTCACCATCATGGGTGTGTATGTACCTCCACAAGCGAACGTTACCATAGCACTGAAAGAGCTGCAACGTGCTATCAGCGCGCAGGAGGCAAAACAACCAGAAATGGCCCTGGTGGTGACTGGGGACTTTAACAGGGCAAACCTGAGAGTAAGAATGCCCACGCTCCACAAGCACATTCACTTTCCCACCCGAGGCAGTAATACACTGGATCAATGTTACTCAAACATCCGCCATGGCTACAAGGCCGTCCCCCGCCCCCCGTTCGGCAAATCGGATCACGCCTCCATTCTACTCGTACCCAGGTACCAACAAAAACTAAAAAAACAACCCCCAGCATTCCGAACCGCCCACTGCTGGTCAGACCAATCAGACGACATCCTGAGGGACTGCTTTGACCAAGTGGTGTGGGAGGAGTTCAAAGCTGCAGGTGACCTGGGCGAGTATGCAGAGACGGTGTCATGCTTCATAAAGAAGTGTACCGACGACATAGTCCCCACAAAAAGAGTCAAAATAATGCCAAATCAAAAGCCCTGGATCAACAGCCACGCCAGGACCACCGCCTTCAGTTCTGGCACACCAGAGCAATACAAGCAGGCACAATATGCCCTCCGGACCACTATAAAAATAGCACGGAGAGATTATGGAAGGCAGCTGGAGTCAAAATTGGACACCAACAACCCCAGACACCTGTGGAGAGGACTGCACGCTGCCACAGACTTCAAAGAGGCGAAACGACAGAACCCCAGCACGTCACCCACCCTACCGGACGAACTCAACGCGTTCTACGCTAGGTTCGACCCCTCTGCCAGAGCGCCTCCCCTCCTCCCCCCCCCTCTCCGCTCTCCTCCCCCCCATCACTCTCCCCTCTCCCCCTCCCCCCCCCACCCCCCTTCCTCCCCTACCCTCCCACCCCTCCTCTCCTCCCCCCCTGCCACCTCTCCCCCCCATCACCCCTCCCCCTCTCCGCCCCACCACCACCCCTCCTCCTCTCCCCCCCCCGACCACCTCCCCTCCCCACCTCCTCCCCCCGACCCCTCAGCACCCCCACCCCCTCCCATTCCCACCTAACCACCAGCCCCCACCCTCCACCCACTCCACCCCCCACAGATCCAGACCGCCCTCTCACCATCACTGAGGACGAAGTGTGCCGGTCGTTCCTGCGTATCAACCCACGCAAGGCGGCCGGCCCGGACGGCATCCCCGGGCGGGTCCTCAAAGCCTGCGCCCACCAGCTGGCAGCCGTATACACAGACATCTTCAACCAGTCTCTCTCCCTCCGACGAGTTCCCTCCTGCTTCAAGGCAGCAACAATCATCCCCATTCCCAAACAGCAAAAAGTGACCAGCCTCAACGACTGGCGCCCAATAGCCCTCACGCCAATAGCCAGCAAGTGCCTTGAAAAGCTGGTCATATCAAAGATCCGCCCCACACTCCCCCCGGACCACGACCCGCTACAGTTTGCATACCGCCCCAACAGGAGCACAGCGGATGCAGTAGCACACGTGCTCCACACCGCCCTGTCCCACCTGGAGGGGAAGGACACCTATGTAAGAATGCTGTTTGTGGACTACAGCTCAGCATTCAACACCATAGTACCCTCCAGGCTGGTAAGCAAACTCAGGGACCTGGGACTAAACACAGCGATGTGCGACTGGATCCTGGACTTGCTGACAGACCGCCGCCAGGTGGTGAGGGTGGGCAACCTCACCTCCTCCCCACTGACCATCAGCATAGGAGCGCCCCAGGGGTGCGTCTCCAGCCCCTTCTGGTACGACCTCTACACCCACGACTGCGTGGCGACTCAAACTTCAAACACCATCGTGAAGTTTGCAGACGACACAGCAGTCGTGGGGCTGATCTCGGGGGGCGACGAGACGGCCTACAGAGAGGAGGTGAGGGTCCTGGAACAATGGTGCCAGGACAACCACCTCTCTCTGAACGTCTCCAAGACCAAGGAGATCATTGTGGACTACAGGAGAGGGGGGGGCGCACACCCCCCAATCACCATCAACGGCACAGTGGTGGAAAGGGTGGACAGCTTCAAGTACCTGGGAGTCAACATCCACCAGGACCTGACCTGGGCCGGCCACACCGCCACTGTTGTCAAAAAGGCCCAACAGCGAATACACGGACTCAGGCGCCTGAAGAAATTTGGGCTAAGGAAGGAAATCCTCAGGGATTTCTACAGAGGCACCATTGAAAGCCTGCTGACTGGCTGCCTCACCGCCTGGTACGGGAACTGTACCACCATGGACCGCAGGGCGCTACGGAGGGTGAGGCGCGCGGCCCAGCACGTAACAGGAGATGAGTTGCCAGAACTGCATGAACTGTATAACCAGCGGTGCCTCAGGAGGTCCCTGAAGATCATCAAAGACACAAACCATCCCCACAACAGCCTGTTCTCCCTGCTACCCTCAGGGAAGAGATACAGGGTTCCGAAAGCACGCACAAATCGCTTGAGGAACAGTTTCTTCCCGCAGGCCACGAGACTCCTTAACATACACAAATAGTGTAGTAGTCGTACCGTACCGTACTGCAGCTGCTACCATTATGTATGCCTAATGTTTAATTGTATGTTTAACAAGGTACTGTACATGGTATTTGCACCTGTATGTCAAATACGTCGAATTTAAAATGTCTGAACACGTCTAACGTATGCACAATGCCTAATGTTTAATTGTTTAATAAGGTACATGCTATTTGCACTGTATGTCAAATACGTCGAATTTAAAATGTCTGAACACGTCTAATGTATGCACATGACATGTGCACCTATGAGCAATGAATATGCCACTGACTTGTCTTATCGCTATTCTGCCTTACTGCCTATTGCTGCTTAGTATTGCTTATTGATGCCTATTTCTTATTGCCTATTGCTCATTGCTTGTTGCCTATTTGTACTATGTCGTAAATGGAGTCCACAGCACAAGAATTTCACACGTGATACTTGTACCATGGAGTGACAATAAAAATCTTGAATCTTGAATCTTGAATCTTGAGTTGTCAGTCCTTTTTTTTTTTTTTTCTTTTTCTTTCCGACATTCCTAATCCACAGTGCTGCTTATAGTCCTCTCAAATACCAGCTCAGATGTAATTGCTCAGAAGTGTCTGTCTCTCTGCCCTTTAAACAGCGACCCTCCCCCAGATCAAAGATCAGGCCAAGCGTCACTGTTATCTCTCTCTCTCTCTCTCTCTCTCTCTCTCTCTCTCTCTCTCTCTCTCTCTCTCTCTCTCTCTCCGTTATTTCTCTTGATCTCTATCATCTTGCTCTTTTGAAGCGGTGCAGCAGCTTCTAGTGACGTGTGTCCGTTTGAGTCCGTTTCCATGGTTCTTTGTTCTCTTCCTTCCTTTCTCCCTTTCTTCCTTTTCCTAAACGTTATTGGGATTAAAGGAACTTGCTGCCTAGTTTCAGCCATGAGCAAAACATTAGAGCTGCAACGATTAGTACTATTTTTGATGTTCGTTAATGTGATATCTCAGGAACACCTTGATGGAATTTCGGCAGATGTGGCTCAAATGTCCACTTGGACTCAATGATGAACTGATTACATTTTGGTGGTCAAAGGTCAAGGTCACTGTGACCTCACGCGTGCCAATTTCAAGCTCGGTAACGCCATATTTCAGTAACGCCTTGACGGAATTTCTTCACATTTGGCTAACACGTCAAAGTCTGGAGAGACATGCATGTCGACTGCTCACTTGTTGGCGGAGGCATAAATCCACGGTGTGGTCATTCTAGTTTTTATAATCGATTAATCGTTCACATTTTTACAAAAACAATATCAAAATCTTCTTGTTCCAGGTTCTTAAAAGTGACTATTCTCTGCTTTCTGTAGTCCTCTATGACAGTAAACTGATTATTTTTGGGTTCTGGACTGTTGGTCAGGACAAAATAGGACATTTGCGGATGTCATCTTGGGCTATGGGGGGAAAAAGTGATTGACATTGTCATCATTAGTGACATTTTAGAGGCCCAAAGACTAGTCAGAAAAAAAACAAGAATGAAAAAATAATAATCGTTAGTTGCAGCCCCACAAAACATATGAGATTACAAGGAGCCTGGGAACATCTGTCACAAGTGTCAGCCAGATTTGGGTATATTTTGTCTAGATTTACTAGTGTGCCCTATGAACTATTTTGATTTGGATGAGTTGACCTTTTGTACAAGATGAACAATATTTTATTTCCTCCAGCGCCATAGACCACCAATTGTCAGGGTTTAGTAGAGGTGTGGTCCCAAATGCAGAGAAGGGAGTCAGAGTCACGCTCAAACAAGGCTGAGTATTTGACAAGAAACTAGCACACAGCTAGACTACAAACAAGGCAACTTAGAGTGTTACAAAACATACCATAGACAATGACGTGACTAAAGGGACCCAGCGGACACATCCTCTCCTCGGGCAGCGGGAGGAGAAATGATCACCCTTTTCCAGTCCTTGGCCCGGCAGGCTGCCTTGTCGGCAGACACCAAGCCACCTCACCTCACCTCCAGCCTGCCAAGCCCAAGCCTCTTCAGCAGCCATCTCCAGCCCTGAACCCATACTGGGGCAGCTGCCTTTGTAGCCTCCAGCCACCCAAGTCCAGTCACCAGCAGCAGCCCAGCGACCGGTCCAGGCCTCAACAGCAGCCTAGCTTTGGGCAGCCTGGCTCCCAGCCGCAGCAGCTAAACTACCAGCTAAAGCCCAGGTGCCTGCCCAGACCCTGGCAATGACCCAGCTATCGGGTGGAAGGGTGGGTTTGGTTGGTGGGTTTCAGCCCTTTTTCCCTGTTAGCCTGCCAGTTGCCCCCTGTCTATCGCCTTGTGTTCCCCCTGCCTGCCTCTCCATCCCTGTGCTGTGGGAGCCCCTAGTTCCTGCTCCCCGCAGGCTCGCTGTTCCTGAGCTATGGGAGTCACCAGCTCCTCTGGCTCCTCCAGCCGTGCCTGCCACCGTTGCCCAGCCAGTGCCCCTGTCATTAGCCGCCTCCACCGACGCCCAGCATGATTCCCGGTGGTCCGCACGCCTGCTTCCTGGTCTTCAGCTTCTCGACTGCGGTCCTGTGCCCGGTTGCATAAAACCACTTAAGCTAAATTTTCATTTAAGTATCCCCTAGCATTTTTTTTTGCATAAAATCACCTAAGGATTCCCTTAGGATATTGTAAGGGAAAACCCTTAGATCTCTGAGTGTTTGTCCTTATCTACTTAAGTATTCCCTTCGGCGTAGCTAGAAGGTCCTAGAAGGAGCCATTTTCCTCAGAAAATCTTAAGGGACACATAACATCACTTAAATGTGAATTTGTGTGAAAGTATTTGTTGAACATGGCTGAATTCATGGTGATTCAAGAGGAGGAGATATCACGACACATTTTTCGGGACAGGCAAACCCCACTGGACATGATGAATGATGCGCAACCTTTGAGGGAGTATAGATTTGACCGTCAGTCCAGCCTCAAAATACCTTCAAAACCTGAACCAGACCTCGAGCACCAAACCAGGAGGAACCATGCGTTGCCAGCTGTCCAGCAAGTGTTCATTGCTTTGAGGGTTTTTTTTGCGTGTGGGACTTTCCAGTCGGTTGTGGGAGACAACACAAAATGTTTGTTCGTTCGCTCCCTCCGCAGATCTGCACTGGCGGTAGCATACGTGTTCGCTGTGAATCCCCACACCGATACGCGTTTGTGTGTTGTGTTGGAAGAGTGAAGCGTAACCATGGCAACTGAAGTGCTCTGTGCCGTATTCTGACAGTTACGACCATAAAAGCCTCAGTCTAAACACTTAGGCAAGAGGCTTTATGCAACGCTCCTAAGTGAATCCCTCAGCGTAGGGAAATATATATTGCCTAAGGGACAAACTTAAGTTTTTAAACTTAAGGTGGTTTATGCAACCGGGCACTGGTCTCCAGCTTCCCGACTCCGGTCCTGGTCTTCAGCCTCCCGACTCTGGTCCTGGTCTCCAGCCTCCCGCCTCCGGTCATGAGCTTCCAGAGTCCAGTCCTGGTCTTCAGTCTGCAGATTATGGTCCGGTACTCCAGTTTCCGGTCTCTGGCCCAGCTCGTCAGTCTCCAGTGCTGCAGCTCCTGACCTCCAGCCCCGGTGTTGCCTCTGTTGGTCCTGCCTGCTTCGCCGGCATCCTGGTCTTCCTCCAGGGTCTGGTTGGCTCTCCTGGTCGTCCCCCTGACCTTCTCTGTCGGCCTGGCAGTCCGCACGGCCATCCACCAGTTTGGCCAGCCCCCAGGTCGCCCATCTGAGGTAGCTGGCATCGCCCTTTCTTGCCCTCGGCCTCCGGTCCCGGTGTCCCGTCTCCGGGCCCCTTCCTCCCTCCCTGGACAGTGTTTTACTAGTCAGGAGCCATCATCCCTTGAGAGGTGGATAATGTCATGAGCTCTGTTTAGTTGATCTTGTCTTTTCCTTGTGTGCTCTGTCCCTCCACATCTGCCCTCGGTGTTGCCTCGTTAGTCTGCCCTGTTAACTGAGTTTCTCCCCACCAATCAATCTCCCTGTTTCTCTCCTGTTCCCACCTTCACAGCTGTCCCTCATGTCTCATTAGATGCCTGTGCCTATAGACGGTTTTAACTTGACAACAAAAACATTCTAAATTGAACCCCCGCTCACTTCCTGTTGCAGTGTTTGCTATGGACATAAAAGAATAAGAAACATTCAAGTGCAGGACTGACCATTCCGTGAAAACCATCTATATATTGTCTGTCTGTTTGTAGTCCTTGTCTATGGTATATGTGATTTGTTACACTCCTTGTTTGTTACAAGTTACCTTGTTTGTAGTCTAGCTGTGTGCTAGTTTCTTGTTGAATAAAAAGCCTTGTTTGAGCGTGACTCTGCCTCCCTTGTCTGCATTTGGGTAAACACCTCTGCTAAACCCTGACACCAAGCGTAAGAGTGTTTTTTAACATGATTTTCAGATTTCTTTTTAAGTCATAAATGTTGTCCTCCTTTGTGAAGATTATCCTGTTGAACGCAAATTTCCAGTCCCATAAACTTTTGTTCACAGACCTTATTTCATGCACTTAACCAAAATCCCCATTCTAAAACCCCATAGCCTTTTCCCCTTACGAACCAGCATGGCGGCAATTTGTGGGTAACCCTACAAAAATACATGACTCAGAAAAATATTAAATATGTCTTAAAAATGTCAACATTGGATGGGGCTTTAAATCGATCGGCCTCGCTCTATCACGTTCTCTCATTTTCTTTCTATTTGACCACCAACATACTCATCTCTCTCTCTGCCTCCCTATAGCCACTTCTTAACATGCAGTGGAATCCGTATTATAACCTGCTCCTAGCCGGTTGGCCTGCATGTTAAACAACAATTAGCCGGCCTACGCGCACTCCCGCGAGTCCGTATCTTATTCACCTCGACCGCCGGTATAAGATCCGCTTCCACGCAATCGCAGCTCATGTTAAACAGTGGCAGGTCATTATCCGCAGATCCGTCTGAGTGGGCGGGTGTGGCTCTTCGTGACTCACTTCACTTCACTTCACGTTCACTAGTTTATAAATTAATGAATCGTTCGGGCAATCGCTTATATCAACGAGCAAACTCACGGTTTCCTCAAGTGCTGCAAAAACGTCTTGAATTGTTTGGCCGTGTGATCCCAATGCGCTTCAGCTGCAGGCAGCCAGGTCCAGTGCATCAGGAGGGACGCTTACTGCTGCGCTGCTTGCTTGCTCCCATGTCAGAAAAAGCCTAACTTTTGTGGGGAGAAATACATTGAAAACTAGTCAGATATGACTTGAATGCCACTTGTAAAATAAATCACTCACAGTGATTGACGACAGTCCGACCACTATTTTGACTGGGCGGCTTTATGTAGCCTAACAAAGGCGAAGCGCTCATTTTTGGCACATTGCCACCCCTCGTTGTCGGAATGGACTCCGTTAAAACGGCATGTTTTTTGAAGTCTCCAGATTTGTCGCTAACGTGATGCAGCCAATTCTATTGTGTGAGGCAGGCAGTGTTGTGTGACTGTGCGTCCACACAGAGGATAGGAGCTGACTGACTGATAGGCTATCAAACTTTTGTGGGGAGAAATACATTTAAAACTAGTCAGATATGACTTGAATGCCACTTTTAAAATAAATCACCCACAGTGATTGACGACGGTGTGACCACTATTTTGACTGCCTCATTTTTGGCACAATGCCACCCCATCGTTGTCGGAATGACTCTGTTAAAACAGCATGTTTTTGAATGGAGTGTGGTTACAAATTCGCTAAAGCTGTTTCCTATCACATTTCTTGTTTTCGATACATGCTACCGCGCCGCCCCCCCAAATCTAGAATTGCCCTTGGAATTGGGGTGACAGGGGCTTTTAAATGCCCCCATAAAATAAAGTTTAATACTTTCTGTATTTTAACATTATTCTGTATTTTAAAAGCGTGACTAGAAAATGGCCAGCTAGGCATCCGTACAACCCCCGCCCCTCCTCCTCCTACTAGCATTATTTACCTCAGTGACAGGCAGCACAAGCTAGCTGGCCAGCTAGTTCACTCATGTTTTTGCCAAGTACATTAATAACATGCCAGACGATCAACAGTGTTGTTGAGATAGGAAATGGGAATCTTTAACTGTGATTGTTTATGAACTTTTAGAAATAAAATATGCTTGGATAAGAGTCATTGATTGGTCTGTCGAGCTACATAGGTTCAACTAAGGTATTTCCCAACATTTGATCAAATTGCTCTGGAAATTATCCAAAATGCCCCCGAAATATATTTCACAGGGGCAAAAATGGCCCTCTTTAAAAAAAGTTAATTTCCTACCCTGTCACGCACGCACGCACGCAAACAAACAAACAAACAAACAAACACACACACACACACACACACACACACACACACACACACACACACACACACACACACAGAGTTATACACTGATGTCTTGTTACTGTAGTTATATGCAAATATGTGTTTGTTCGCTTCACATTTTAACTATTTCAGAAAGAAATATATAACATTTGAGTTTTGATGCTGACTTGAGCTTTGATCAGGTAAGGGTGCAGTCCTCCTGCTACTTTCGAAAAATAATTTCCAAATGTACGTTTTTGGCCAGCGCAAGCGGGCCCTATATCTGGCTTCGTCCAGTCCAATTTGCGTGCCGATTTGAGTGCCGATGCTCGTGAACGCTTTATTGCGTTGGCCTGGCCATATGCTAGGTTCCGACCTAGCCTTGTTTTTTCTTTTCTTTTCTTTTCTTTTATCCATTAGCAATGTGGAGAAAGTCGTTCATGATTTGATCTTCAAATATTTAGTTTACTGTGGCCCTCTTCTCGTCTGGCATCAAACATCTCTTTCATGTCTCCAGCTTGTAATGCATCAGCTTAGATTTCCTGGTAAGAAACAGACCAAATAACATCACTCAACAATGGTTGGACTTGATTTGAAGATTTCTCTGGTCACTTTTAATGGTCTGGCTGGTCTGGCCCCAAGCTATATGACTGACCTTTTAAACCTTTTCACAACTGATTTGACACATTCATCCAAACTAAAGTCCATGCTCTCAAAAGCCAATTTGCAAGAGTGTGCAAAACTAACTGTACATTTTCATTGTTTTCACACAAAATACAAAACAACATAAATATATTACCGAATATATTACCTATACGGTATATACTACCGAATATATTACCTTTTGAAAATGCAGCCTCTCAAAACGAATGCTCTTGGAAACGGTTGACCTCGCTAGGCTCTTTATAATTTTGCAATACTAACATCACTGTACCTTTTAAGTTCTACAGTAACACAAACCGATGTGATGTGAAAAGGAAAGCAGTGGAGTTGGGTTGTTTTGCAACATGAGTGTGTTTTGCTGACTGCACTGAAGTGTTTTGAGAGCATATACCTCAGACAGCCTGAGATACTGAAGTGTTTTTAGTGCATATACCTCAGACAGTCTGAGTCACTGAAGTGTTTTGAGAGCATATACCTCAGACAGTCTGAGGCACTGAAGTGTGGGCGCGTGTGTGCGTGTGGTACCTCGGTAACAACTACTGGGCATCCAGCACCACGGGCATCAGCCTGCCTCTAACTGTCCTCTCTCCTCTCCAGCACCACGGGCATCAGCCTGCCTCTAACTGTCCTCTCTCCTCTCCAGCACCACGGGCATCAGCCTGCCTCTAACTGTCCTCTCTCCTCTCCAGCACCACGGGCATCAGCCTGCCTCTAACTGTCCTCTCTCCTCTCCAGCACCACGGGCATCAGCCTGCCTCTAACTGTCCTGTCTCTCCTCTCCAGCACCACGGGCATCAGCCTGCCTCTAACTGTCCTCTCTCTCCTCTCCAGCACCATGGGCATCAACCTGCCTCTAACTGTCCTCTCTCCCCTCCAGCACCACGGGCATCAGCCTGCCTCTAACTGTCCTCTCTCTCCTCTCCAGCACCACGGGCATCAGCCTGCCTCTAACTGTCCTCTCTCTCCTCTCCAGCACCACGGGCATCAGCCTGCCTCTAACTGTCCTCTCTCTCCTCTCCAGCACCACGGGCATCAGCCTGCCTCGGCCGTACTACATGGCCGACGAGGAGGACGAGCGGCCCTTCATCTGCTCTCTGCCCGTGGACAATGGCATCATGTCATGCAGCGACGTGCCGGCGCGCCGGGAGGGCGGCCGCGCCTGCTGCCTGGACAAAGACGACGTCCTGTACCGCCAGGCGCTGGGTTTGAGCCCCGAGCCGCTGCTCAACAGCAGCCTGGGTGGGCCGGGCCTCTGCGTCAACTGGAACCGCTACTACACCCGCTGTCACACCGGACGCACCAACCCCCACAAAGGAGCCATCAACTTCGACAACATCGCCTACGCCTGGATCGTCATCTTCCAGGTAGGCATTTTAGGAAATGAACTAACAAACCATACAGAATAGTGTCAGCGTCATTGCATGTGATTTTTATTTATTTATTTATTTATTTATTTATTTATTTATTTATGTATTTATTTATTAAATAAAATATATTTTATTTAAATATATTTTAAATAAAATATATTTTATTTAAAATAAACTATGTTGAGAAATAAATGTGAAATTCTGAGATCAAAGTCAGAAATGTCTCAAGTATTTTCTTACAAAATAAAGAAAAGGTATTTCTTGCAAACATACACCTACATGTAGATCGTCATGTTCCAGGTCGGGACTTTAGTAAACGAACAACTAACAAACCTTCAAAAGATTAGAGAGATTGCAACCATTTTTTTTTTATTCTGAGAAAGAAACCAGTCAAACCAGATAAAAGTCAGACATTTGCAAGAGAAAATAAATTCAAGAAATGTCTGAATCAAGCTCGCGTCTAGACAAACCAGACCCGCTACAACATCAACAGAGCCACTTTGCACAAGATTGATCAGGCAGAGAGTAAATAAACGGGAGTTAGCTTACCTGGGACAGGCCGGGGCGGCGACAGTAGACCAGCCGAGGCAGACGGCCCTTGAACAGCCCAATCTGTGGTGTGGAGGCTACCTAGAATTAGCTTCAGTCTATAGCTTTGGTGATGGACAAAAGAATATCTCAACACATTCACTCCCCTAGGTGAAAACAACTGAAAGAGTCTCTAGAGAACAGGAGTGACAGAGAGTAGGCTACGTGGCTTCCTTCATCAAAGTCTGGCAGAGGAAATGCCACGTCATATAAACTACCATAAGCCAACTCCCACTTCCTGTCTGATAATCTTGTGCACTATCATAAATCACTTGACAAATTAAACAGGGGGTATCTGACAATCACATATCGACCTGTGACACATAGATTGTAGGGGTGGGAGAAAAAAAATCGATTCACCTAAGTATCGCGATTTTTAATGTCACGATTTTTTTAATCGATCTTTTATTCCAGAATCGATAATCGGAAAAAAAAAAAAAAAAAATTGGGGTGCCCGCAGTCAGGCCACTCACTGAACAGCAGGCCAGGCGCCGCCTACTGGTTCACTAGTGGTTTTATTACTTTATTAGTTAGTCTGAAGTAATAATTACACTTCAGGGTTAAAGTGGGTGCATCTCATTGTAAAATTGGACTTGGCCCAATTTGGCCTTCAAACGGCCCAAATCTGGCTTCAAACGGCCCAAATTGGGCTTCAAACGGCCCAAATTTCACGTGCGTCGGCCCATATCGGCCTGGCCTGCTTGGTATCTAATGCCCGGTCTGAATTATGATCCCAGTCCGCCCCTGTTTTTAACTATATCGCCCAGCCCTACTCATGATATAATATACAGTCTCTAGTGTATGATTCAACTTTTCCCATGTTCTAATCTAGTGTAAAAAAGCAAACAAACTGAAAAAAGAAAAGAAAAAAAGAAACAAAAATCGCAATAAATCGTAATATCGAATCGCAATAATCGTAGAATCGCAATACTTAAGAATCGCAATATATATCGAATCGGCACCCAAGAATCGTGATAGTATCGAATCGGGAGATAAGTGAATCGGCACAGCCCTAATAGATTGGGTTTGAATGTTGTACGTGTGCTGGAGATGTGAGATGAGCCGCTCAGAATTGCTTCGTGGGATCAGATATTTGTATTTTTAGCTAAATATACCCAGCAAGCTTTTCACGTGCAGGAGGCGGCCCGGTTCCGCCAAACCAAACAAGCAAAAACCCAAACAGAGGAGGCGCTATAGTGCAGCGACCAGGACACATACCTGTACCCTTAATCAAGCTTCCCACCCGCAGACACGGCCAATTGTGCCTGTATAGGTGCCAGACCAAGGCGGACGTAACACGGGTGCTCAAACCTGTGACCCTTGTGAGGTAGGGAATCGACGGCCTTGACTTCTCAATGTCTATTGTAACCACTAGCGTTAACAGCTTTTTAACATCTGTGCAGGTTGTTGTATCAACATCTATTCTACTCAATATCTCAGTGTTTTCTGGAACACAAGGGTCAAAACAAATATACATTTCTCCTTGTCGACCTTTATGAATAAAAGTTGTTTTTTAATTCAAGGCGTGGTGGAGTCTCTGCCAGATCACACAGAGGATTCCTAGTAGCTATCTACAACTATGTCTGTGTGTGTGTGTGTGTGTGTGTGTGTGTGTGTGTGTGTGTGTGTGTGTGTGTGCGCGTGTGTGTGTGCATGTGCATGTCTGCAGGTGATCACTCTGGAGGGCTGGGTGGAGATCATGTACTATGTGATGGATGCTCACTCCTTCTACAACTTCATCTACTTCATCCTGCTCATTATTGTAAGTAGTGCACACATACACACACACACACACACACACACACACGTACGCGTACACGCGCACACACAGACTCTGACAGACAGACGTACGCGCACACACACACAGACTCTGACAGAAAGACGTACACGTGCACACACACACACACACACACGTACGCGCACACACAGACACACACACACACACACGTACACGCACACGCACACACACGTACGCGCACACAGACTCTGACAGACAGACTAAAAAGAAATATACTGAGAGGCAATGCTCACAATGCACGAACACACACACACGTAGGAAGACACACACACACACACACACACACACACACACACAAAATGTACGCACATGCAGGAACACACAAACACAAACACACACACACACACACACACACACACACACTCACTTGGGGAACTAAAGGCATTGGAAGTGTTTTATCAGAACAAAGGGGATTACTTAAGGGATTTCAGACCAGCTTTCGCTACAGTGACAGCATTGTAAGTGTGTGTGTGTGTGTGTGTGTGTGTGTGTGTGTGTGTGTGTGTGTGTGTGTGTGTGTGTGTGTGTGTGTGTGTGCACTGGTGAAAGTGGGCCGGAACCGCCCGGAGCTGAGTTCCGGGAAGAATCTCTGTGCCTGAACGCCGTTCCCTGAAGGCATGCAGCCTCCTGTCAATCAAAATCTGATTGCCACAGAAGCAATCACAATTTCATAATTTCCAACAAGGAAACACATCTGTGCTGACATTATGTCATTAGGGCAACATAAACAACAGTAGTCTCTCTCATAAATTGCTTCTACATTGTTCTAATGCAATCCGTGCTGTGTACCTAAGGACGCAGCCTCTGAATGCCAGTTTGTCAATACAGTCTCGCTTGCCAGACCCTCTCTCTGCAGCGGGAGAGTATCGTCATCTGGCTGTATCTGTGTGCTTTTGAGAGGAAGTCATTTCTTGCTAAATTCTCCCAAGTAAAATGTTCAATTTTATTCCAACACGGACAGCGGTAGTAAAACAAGCTCCTTGGCCAAGCTTTTGCCCCGAGAGATACTAAACGGCACTACTTCTGTAACAGACTGGAGAAAGGTGCGTTTGATTTATTGTTCCGGACATTTTGCGACCAAACGCACATACTTTATTCATGTAATTTGCACCGGGCAGCGGGCAAGGACGAATAATAAACGAGCCCAACATGTTTGTCATTGTTTTCACTTGTCTTCTGTGTATTGGCGAGCAGTGCAACGTGTTGTAGTAGTAGTAGTAGTAGTACTTTATTGTCACTTCATGGTACAAGTATCACGAGCGAAATTCTGCTTGGTTCGCTCTCAGAGTCGGAGAGCAAAACCGGGTCGGCATTGAACAGCGCCAGCAATTTGGATTGGACAAAGCATATAAATGAAATAACTCAGAATTCAGATTATTACTAGTTAGAAAAAGTAATAAAGGCACACTTCAATATTATACAATACAGATACATTTGTTGTAAATGTACAGGGTTACCAGCAAAGACAACCCACACCACGACACCAGGGAGGCTGCCATTACGGCGCCGGTTTGGTTCTTCGTGGGAGGGAAGGGGGGTGGGGGGGGGTTGCAAAGCGGGGGGAGTTGCTGGAGGCGGGGGGTGGGGTTTAGGGGAGGGGGGGCGGGAGGGGGGGGTATGGGGGAGTGCGTGCGTGACCGTGTGTTGGCCTGTGAGTCCTTAGGGTCCATGGGTGTTTGTGTGTGTGTGTAGTCTGAGCCTCCTCAGGCTAAATACAGCGTTGCTGTGGAGATGGCCTCGTCAACTCAGTCCAGAGTTCAGACGTCAGATGTCAGGGCGGGGGGGTGACGTTGGAGACGCAGGTTGCACTCAGGGCTTCAGGAAAGTTTTGCTGCTAGTGTCCTTGACGGCTTAGCAGGTGGCCAGATTAAATCCGTTGTTTTGGTTTTCCCCGGTGGGTGTAGGATCAACAACATTCCTCACACGAGTCAGTCCTGATCCTCGGTTTTAAACACTTCGGCGCAGCGGCAGTGATATCTCCAAGAAGTAATCCATTTTTACGATTCAGATCAGAAATCGCAATAGTCCAAGTACTCAACTGCCCCGCTCATCTCGTTTATCGTGACGTGCAGCCTAGGGTCAATGACTGCTGTCTTCCCGTATCCCGCGGCGAAGGTCCCGTCTGGGCAGAGGGGGGGTTCCCCGGACCCCACAATAATTTTGTCGAATTCGTTGAGAGACCAGCCATATAATCCATATTTGTAGTTTCGAAGAGACAAATGCAAGATTGGCTCCGGGTAGCAGAAGCAGAGGGATGAGGGGGAGAGGGAAAGGGAGTAGGAGAGGGAGGACTGGAGAGAGAAGAAATGCGTCCGCCTCCGTTGGAAGCTTGTCCGAGCTTGTCCGTTGAGTGGGCTTGTTGACTGCTTTTCTTCTTTTGCCTTTCTAAAAGGAGGTATGACAAGGATAACTACTTCAGCCCTCTGTGGAACATGTGGAAAAGTGTTTAAGTGTACCCACTTTCCCAGGGACCTAGATCCAGCTAGTAGTTTACAGCCAGCTGGCAACTAGTGATAACAATAATTCAGACTCTTCTGAAGCTCAAACTGAAGACAGTAATGAAGAATGGATGTGTGTGTGTGTGTGTGTGTGTGTGTGTGTGTGTGTGTGTGTGTGTCTTTTTACTACACTTTTTAGTTGCCTGCCTTCAACCCATTCACCAGAAAATCTGGACATTTTATGGTTCTGTGAAGCATAAACATGTTGCGATATCAGCAGATGCCTAGAAATGCTATGTATTATGTATGTCAAGTCTGCTATTGAAATAGCACAGTGGCCAGTAGAGGGCAGAGATAGGAAGTAACGAAGTACAAATACTTTGTTACTGTACTTAAGTAGATTTTTTGAGTATCTGTACTTTACTTGAGTATTTAATTTTCTGACGACTTTTTACTTTTACTCGTTACATTTTAACACAAGTATCTGTACTTTTACTTGTGTACATTTTCAAAACAGGTTTGTTACTTTTGTTTAAATGCACGAGAATGTAATTTAAAAACGAGTAGAAACGGGAGAACGGAGCAGAAGTAATAGATAAAAGCTCATTCCAGCTCCGCCAATAGTATGACTTGGCACTCCTCCGGGGCGTGGACAAAGAAGCACAAAGAAGAGAAACACGGGTGTTCTCTGTGGGGAGACACAGGCAGACATTAGGGGCCGTGCAGACAGCCAGCGCTCGTCTTTTTGCAATTCATTGTCTATAAGTACGCGCTTAGCGCGCATCTCTTTCAAGAAGCACTTCATGGCGTTTAAAAGCTGGTGGTGTTTTTTTTTTAGCGCAGCGCTCTGGGCGCTGAAAGCTGAGGAAAGTTTAACAGGAAAAGCGCCCTGCTCCTCTTCACTCCTCCCACCTCGAGTCTTCTCCCAGGAGAGGAGGATTTTCATCTTGCTGCTTCAGAGTTGCCAATAATCCGGCTTTTCCAAGCGTTCTTTTTTAAATAACCGCTCCCTGTGTGCATGGCCCCTTATGGTGTTGTTCTAACACATACATTCAGTTTGTGCACTGTCAACATTCAGCTAATATGGAATATGGTGGTGTTCTAACACCAGAGACAGTTCTGTCTTAATAATAAACCTTGAATTTGTGAATGTTGCCTGTGGACATTCAGTTCCTTATCCATTAGGTATCAGTATCATATCAGTCTCGAGTATTGTGATACTGCACTTTGTAAGGGACACCTTGTATCCAGCAGTTAAACTTGTCTAACTATTTGCACATTCATATATCATGGAAATATTAATGAGGGAGGACTAGATATGATTTTAATGGGGGTTTTTTGTGTGGAAAAACCATAGCACACTATTTAAAGTAGAGTTTTAAGATGTGTAAAACATTTGTAGGGGATCTTTTATCCCCAAATTATATTCTATGATGTGAGGTTCAGTCATTCAGAAAGATACGGTAAAAATACTTTTACATTTACTCGTTGGGTACATTTCAGAGTCTGTACTTTTTTACTTTTACTTGAGTAAAATAATTGAATCAGTACTTCTACTTTTACCAGAGTAGTTTTTTACACAAGTAACTGTACTTCTACTCAAGTACAGAATGTCAGTACTTTTCCCATCTCTGGTAGAGGGCGATGTGGTCAGGGTGGATGGAAGGTGTAAACACTTGCCTTTCAGAGAGTGTTCGAGTCCCAGTGTGTTCAACGTCTCCATTTCAACCGTACATCACAATTAATCTTTCTGTTATTTAAACCTAACGCAAACCATAACCCTAAACTTAAACTTAAGTTGTTTTAGTTGCCTAACCAAAACCTTTTAGTTGTTTTATTTGTTTAACGTTTTCAAATTAACGTCAGTGATGTTTTCAAATTACCTGACATTTTCAAATGTACATTGTATGCAACATATTTCTGCTTCAGAAACGTTTATATTGAACTGTAGTTTGCAGACAAGTAAAATGACAACAGTGTATTCTTGCATGTGGGTTGTTGCCTTCATATTCAGACCAAGCTCTTCCTCCCTCCCTCCTTCTCCCTCTCTCCCTCTCCCTCCCTCCCTGTCTCCCTCCCTATCCCTCCCTCTCCCTCTCTCCCTCCCTCCCTCCCTCTCCCTCCTCCCTCCCTCCTCCTCTCTACCACCTCCACATCTTCTCTCACTCTCTCCTATTCCCAATCATCCACCTGAGACCTTTTACCTCCCCAGCTTCCCTCCCTTATGCCCCCATCTATCAATCCTTCCATTCTTCCTCCATCTAACCCTTCATCTCACCTTCCCTTGCTCTCTCCATCCATCCATCCCTCCCTCCATCTATCTCTCCATCCTCCTTTCCTCTCTCAATCTCCAATCTGCATTCCCTATCACCAACTCTCCCACCTGAGAGCCTTCCTCTCCCTCCCTCCTCCCCTCCCCTGTTCCTCCCTCCCTCCTCCCCTCCCTCCTCCCTCCTCCCCTCCCTCCTCCCTCGCCTCCCCTGTTCCTCCTCCCCTCCCTCCTCCCTCCTCCCCTCCCCCATCCCCTCCCCTGTTCCTCCCTCCCTCCTCCCCTCCCTCCTCCCCTCCCCTCCCTCCTCCCTCGCCTCCCCTGTTCCTCCTCCCCTCCCTCCTCTCTCCTCCCCTCCCCCATCCCCTCCCCTGTTCCTCCCTCCCTCCTCCCCTCCCTCCTCCCCTCCCCTCCCTCCTCCCCTCCCCTGTTCCCTCCTCCCTCCTCCCCTCCCCCCTCCCTTGTTCCTCCCTCCCTCCTCCCTCCCCTCCCCTGTTCCTCCTCCCCTCCCTCCTCCCTCCCATGTTCCTCCCCTCCCTCCTCCCTCCCCTCCCCTGTTCCTCCTCCCCTCCCTCCCCCCTCCCTTGTTCCTCCCTCCCTCCTCCCTCCCCTCCCCTGTTCCTCCTCCCCTCCCTCCCCCCTCCCTTGTTCCTCCCTCCCTCCTCCCTCCCCTCCCCTGTTCCTCCTCCCCTCCCTCCCCCCTCCCTTGTTCCTCCCTCCCTCCCCTCCCCTGTTCCTCCTCCCCTCCCTCCTCCCTCCCATGTTCCTCCCTCCCTCCTCCCTCCCCTCCCCTGTTCCTCCTCCCCTCCCTCCTCCCTCCCCTCCCATGTTCCTCCCCTCCCTCCTCCCCTCCCTCCTCCCTCCCCTCCCCTGTTCCTCCCTCCCTCCCTCCTCCCTCCCCTCCCATGTTCCTCCCCTCCCTCCTCCCTCCCCTCCCCTGTTCCTCCCTCCCTCCTCCCCTCCCTCCCCTCCCCTGTTGCTCCTCCCCTCCCTCCTCCCTCCCCCCCCCCCCTCCATCTATCCCTCTCTCCGGGTATTTCATCTTCCCTCTCTCTATCTGTCTTCCCTCCCTGACGGCTTGCTGAGCCATACACTGAGCATCATTCACCTATCTGTCACCCTACTCATTATTCACAGTCACGCAAACACATGGCCTTACACACACACACCCACACACACACACACACACACACACACACACACACACACACACACACACACACACACACACACGCAGGCAGGCAGGCAGACAGAGACAGTCAGACACACAGACAGACAGACAGACACACAACAGAGACAGACAGACAGAGAGACACAGACAGACACACAACACAACACAGACAGACAGAGAGAAAGACAGACAGACAGACACACAACACACAGACAGACAGAAAGACAGACACAGACACACACTTCTTTTCTTTTTCTTACTGTTTCTTACACTGTCTGTTTCTAAGTCTATGTTTCCGCTAACATGGAGTTGTAGCAGGGAAGGTGAAGGTGTGATTTGTATGTTGTTTTGTGCACTCACAAAGTGCACCCTGCCAGGAGGTCTATTCATCGGAGTTGAAAATAAACTCCCTTTTATTTTATGAAAATAATTGTTCACCATGGTGCACTATGGAGCTGAACGTAACCATGCTGTACTATGGAGCTGAACGTAAACATGCTGTACTATGGAGCTGAACGTAACCATGCTGTACTATGGAGCTGAACGTAACCATGCTGTACTATGGAGCTGAACGTAACCATGCTGTACTATGGAGCTGAATGTAACCATGATGCACTATGGAGCTGAACGTAACCATGCTGTACTATGGAGCTGAACGTAACCATGCTGTACTATGGAGCTGAACGTAGCCATGCTGTACTATGGAGCTGAACGTAACCATGCTGTACTATGGAGCTGAACGTAACCATGCTGTAGGGGAGAGTGGGGTGAGTTGTGCCACCCCTTGTATCTAGAAAACCATAGAAGAAATTGGTCATGTGACCACACATTTTTGAAGAGGCATCCATTTTACTCACTCTGCAAAGAAGGGAGGCAGATGGCACAAGAGCTAAGCACATTTAAGTTCAAAAAACAGTTTTTTGCCTCTCAAAGTAATTTTTTTATAATCAAGGTTTATTGATTGTTGTGTCTGAACAATTATAGACAAGCTTGAAAACATTTCACACATGTGTTAGTGTTTTAGTAAGCTACAATATGAGGCTATACTGTTAGCATGATGTTCGCTCCAAACCAGCTATATGATACAAGTTTGTTAAAATGGTGGGGATGGGGTGATTTGTGCCAAAAGGCCTGGGTTAAGTTGTGCCAGTGCAGTTGCAGTTGATTTAGTGAAATTTTATTTCATTTTGTTCTTAAATGTTTAAATAGAGCTTGTTGAAGAATATTGCAGTATTTAGTAGGGTCATCTGTGGCACTTCCGTGACCGTGGAGAGCGAAGGTCCGTTTCTCAATGGATTTGTCATCTAGGAGGGTTAATAAACAAATTTAGCCGGGGTGTATTTTTAAAAAAGGCGGGGAAAATATTTGAGAGACCAAAATCCAAAATGTCTGCCGTGGAAATGAACTTTTTAATGGTTTGACCTACAATGATGCACAATACATGGTTTCAGAGCTTATTCTGGTCAAGGAATACATATTTGGTGTTTATATAATGATTTGACTTATTTTTTACCTTCAAATCCAAGATGGCTGCCAATTTTGAGCTCTAAAAGGCAGTTTTTTCAAAATCGTCATAGAGCCTTCATATTAGGCTTGAATGACAGGTCTTCTCACGATGAGTTGAATAATATACAGTATAAGTACACAGAAGTAATCTCTGAGGTCATTAAAGTCAATGTTTGTGTGTAAACAACAGTTGCTGATTTGCGGTTTCCCATTAAATAGGGTAGGCTACTGAGAATATGGTGTCCAGTTCATCCCATCACATTTTCATAATGCACCAAAAACAATTTTGCACTATAGCCTAACATAAAATAATATTCTGTATGCAAAGCTAGCAAGGTTAGTTGCTTGAGCTGAATTTAAAGGTCAACTCAAAACAAACAATGAAATTAACTTAAAACTGAATCCTAGGCTACTAAATTTCATCAGCACACAGTAAAGGAAACTTGTCTTTGAACTCAGCTGACTGTCTAGTCCTAATCCCTGTTGTGCAATGTCCCTTTTCAGTGAAGTTTTAGTTTTTGTTAAGAGTATGGACTTTTAATCTTGACCTTGTTGGTAGGCAACGGCACTTTTTCAGTCAAGCATTTTCAGATTAGCTCAGTCAGTCTGTGAAGCAGCCCACCGATACAATAAATCAAGGCAAATGGGACAGCTTACAATTAAAAGCCCAAGACTGGTCAGGACTTGATAAATTTGATGATGTTTACACCACCACCTCCTGGGAAGATGGGGCAACCAATCGGTACATGCATTCGTCATGTTATATTTCTATTTAATCTTCAGTTATGCTTAAGCAAGCCAGGCTGTTTATTTTCAAAAGCAAATGCATATGTCAGTTGACAGAAGTGTGGAGACAGATAACATTAACTTTAGCTAAAAATAATAACGTTACCTAACGTTAGCTAACACCAAATATCAATGATGACTTCTGCAAATAAAAATTGTTTTTGCTTTTGTTTTATATGTTCTTGATGGTAGAACTATCTTTAGACTAGTGAATAACGTTGATATCCTCAAACAAAGTGTCTTAAAGTGTGTAATGTTAACATTAGTTAGAGAAAAAGCGAGCTTGCGCAAGTGCTGACACTGACTGCTTCACAGACTGACTGAGCTAATCTGAAAATGCTTGACTGAAAAAGGGCCGTTGCCTACCAACAAGGTCAAGATTAACACTTTGAGTGCCACGGCCCTTGAGCAAAAGGTTGCTTGCTGTGCCACATAGGCCGCAATGCATTTTAAAACAGTCATATAATTTTTTTAATAATTACTATGTAAACACTGAACACGCACAAATAACGATGAGACTCTCTTCTATCACCTGCAAAAAAAGTTTATTGATCCCATTTTCCGTTCTTTAGTTATGAGCCGGAGAAGATAGCTTGATTGAAGCAAAAACATCCCTTTTTTTCTACGAGCTGAGATAATGAGCCTTTTGTGAAATTAAACATTTCAAGCACATCACTGACTCTGAAGCTAATTTTCTGATGTCTGGGTCTGTCTGGGTGAAGTGTATGCTGCTCTCATGGATGTAGGCTGCTCTGCGTGCTCCCCCCCCCCCCCCCCCCCTCAACTGCACACGCCTCCTGGGTGTGTCTTATGTGTCTGGTGGCTCTCAGTCTCTGCTGAGTTTGCTGCGCACACACAGTGAATGGTGCGCGACATTCAGCTTTTTGGTTCCGCGTGTGTTTGTCACGGGCTGGCATGCTTCCAGTTCGGAATAATAAGGCTGATTATGTGAATGTGCTGTGGCAGCGTACATGGAGGTGCTCAGTTGTGACAGCGGATGCTGCTGCTGGGGGCACAGCTGGCGTTGTGCTCGTTTATGGAGGCACGTCGATGCATACGGACGGATGCGATGCGATTTCCTCATTTTCCCCAGTGACTATTTCTGTGTGTTTGGCTCCTTTTTCTCTGATCAGGAGAGTGCTGTCGCCACCTAATGGGTTTGTAAAATAGGTTATCGACCTCCAATAGCTACAATATTGTTAGAGGCGACGTAAGAAGCTTAGATCGACACCCCCCCGTCAAAAAAAACAATTTGGAGTTATGACGCCATTTGGCGTCGCTGGCACTGTACGGTAAATTTCTAATGACGCCATATGGCGTCGCTGGCACTGAACGTGTTAAAAGTCCATACTCTTAACAAAAACTAAAACTTCACTGAAAAGGGACATTGCACAACAGGGATTAGAACTAGACAGTCAGCTGAGTTCAAAGACAAGTTTCCTTTACTGTGTGCTGATGAAATTTAGTAGCCTAGGATTCAGTTTTAATTTCAAAGTTAATTTCATTGTTTGTTTTGAGTTGACCTTTAAATTCAGCTCAAGCAACTAACCTTGCTAGCTTTGCATACAGAATACTATTTTATGTTAGGCTATAGTGCAAAATTGTTTTTGGTTCATTATGAAAATGTGATGGGATGAACTGGACACCATATTCTCAGTAGCCTACCCTATTTAATGGGAAACCGCAAATCAGCAACTGTTGTTTACACACAAACATTGACTTTATTGACCTCAGAGATTACTTCTGTGTACTTATACTGTATATTATTCAACTCATCATGAGAAGACCTGTCATTCAAGCCTAATATGAAGGCTTTATGACGATTTTGAAAAAACTGCCTCAAAATTGGCAGCCATCTTGGATTTGAAGGTCAAAAATAGGTCAAATCATTATATAAACACCAAATATGTATTCCTTGACCAGAATAAGCTCTGAAACCATGTATTGTGCATCATTGTAGGTCAAAGCATTAAAAAGTTCATTTCCACAGCAGCCATTTTGGTTTTTGTTCTCTCAAATATTTTCCCCGCCTTTTTTAAAAATACACCCCGGCTAAATTTGTTTATTAACCCTCCTAGATGACAAATCCATTGAGAAACGGACCTTCGCTCTCCACGGTCACGGAAGTGCCACAGATGACCCTACTAATTGGCAAGTGTAGCCTGGCTCTGTGATAGTTGATTTTGTTCATTTTGAACATAATTTTTATTTCTGAAAATGTTAAATATGTAGGTCAACTGCTGCTACCGTTTAGCCTTGTTTAACCCTGTTATAGTACACTGGACTTTAGTGTTATCTTTATTTTGTCTTGCTTTGATATAGCATTACAGTATATGAGATGAAAATGTTCTGTTTTACTTCAGTAATCAATGGCACAATTTACCCCAACGTATTCTCTCCAAAGGCACAACTTACCCCACACCGGGGGCAAGTTGTGCCAAGAGACCACTTTTTTAAGAATAGCCATATTTTTTTAACAGTTTATTTAAGATCCAAAGGGAGTGTTCCCAGTGGTGCACAACATCCTGAAATATATTTACATATTGTAGTTGGAGGCATTACTGTCATGCCCTCACTTTAAAGACACCTCAAGTAAAAAGTGGCACAACTCACCCCACTCTCCCCTACTATGGAGCTGAACGTAACCATGGTGTACTATGGAGCTGAACATAACCATGCTGTACTATGGAGCTGAACGTAACCATGCTGTACTATGGAGCTGAACGTAACCATGCTGTACTATGGAGCTGAACGTAACCATGATGCACTATGGAGCTGAACGTAACCATGGTGCACTATGGAGCTGAACGTAACCATGCTGTGCTATGGAGCTGAACGTAACCATGGTGTACTATGGCGCTGAACGTAACCATGCTGTACTATGGAGCTGAATGTAACCATGCTGTACTATGGAGCTGAACGTAACCATGCTGTACTATGGAGCTGAACGTAACCATGCTGTACTATGGAGCTGAACGTAACCATGCTGCACTATGGAGCTGAACGTAACCATGGTACACTATGGAGCTGAACGTAACCATGCTGTGCTATGGAGCTGAACGTAACCATGGTGTACTATGGAGCTGAACGTAACCATGCTGTACTATGGAGCTGAACGTAACCATGCTGTACTATGGAGCTGAACGTAACCATGCTGTACTATGGAGCTGAACGTAACCATGCTGTACTATGGAGCTGAACGTAACCATGCTGTACTATGGAGCTGAATGTAACCATGATGCACTATGGAGCTGAACGTAACCATGCTGTACTATGGAGCTGAACGTAACCATGCTGTACTATGGAGCTGAACGTAACCATGCTGTACTATGGAGCTGAACGTAACCATGCTGTGCTATGGAGCTGAATGTAACCATGATGTACTATGGAGCTGAACGTAACCATGCTGTACTATGGAGCTGAACGTAACCATGCTGTACTATGGAGCTGAACGTAACCATGCTGTACTATGGAGCTGAACGTAACCATGCTGTACTATGGAGCTGAACGTAACCGAATCACTTGAAATCTCAAAATACCTGCAAACATTGTTTTCCACCTACAGTATGTTGCTCATTGCCAACAATGTGTAGCAGCAACATGTGAAGGCTTCTCCCAGACCACCACACGCAGTTGCTCAGTTGCTCAGCGCGCTAGAAATGAGCGTGCAAAGTGTGCAACATTTCTAGTTGTACTGAAGCCTCAACCAGCTGAAAGAGGAAACAGACCTCCTCTGTTTTCTGTGCCTCCAACACACTACTGTCTAAGAATAGCTCCTCTGTTTTCTGTACCTCCAACACACTACTGTCTAAGAATAGCTCCTCAAAGCGTGTCAAGAAGCAGATGAGATGCCGTAGCAGCACTGACGGTGCGTATATCTGTTGTGTTTTTCTCTCAGCAGGCTTTGGTCTGCTTTGTTCCAAGGCCCGCCTCTCACACAGGGAGCAGAGGGAAGCCATTTGAGCGTCATTATGCGTCATATATGTTGAGGCTCCACCCACAGCCCTGTGTCTTCACCTCACTGACAGACACCTGTTGAGACTATTATTCATGTTTGCTTTAATAGTACATGACACAGTGCATGGAGGGATGGGAGGATGAGAGAGAGAGATTGACAGAGGAAGATACAGCAAAAGAGAGAGAGAGAGGGAGAGAGAGGTTCTGGTTGTATGGAGATGCTTTGGCGATTCCCCTCACGTAACATCAATGTCGATAACTTGTATTAAAACGGGATTGAACGGGGAAGGAAGAGAACGACAAGGAGAGAGAGATGGAGGTAGAGATGGAGAGAGAGATGGAGGTAGAGAGGGGAGTGAAAGTGACGGAGGAAAGGCCTGGAGAGAGTGAAAGATGAGAAGACAGACAGACCCGACAGCGAGATGTTGTGTTCTGATCAGCGTCGTGTCGAGTGGCTTAGACAGGCAAACGGAGTGGTATTAAGAGCTTTGCATGGGAAACAGCAGTGGCTCTGAATGAAGGTTGAACATGGTGAAATGCCATCATCACCATCTCCTACCTGTTTTGTCGCCGAGCGTATCGACACAGTTAAGCCTCTTCATTTGGCACCGCAGGCTGTCGAGGTGCGGATGAATAATCACTGTCTAAAGCTCTCCCCCTGCCCTCGTTTGCCTGGGATTAGCAGCGTGTGCTTTCTATATATATGCATGGTGCCTATATATGATTTAGCAGAGTTTAAGATGCAATGGGCAACTTCACCCCCCATGGCAGCAAAGAGCAACAAAGAGCATTTTGAATTTGAGAAGTGTATTAGGTAGAAACCGTGCGTTCGTGACAGATGCACCTTGAGTTCTTGGAAAGCAGGCTGAGAAGAGGAGCCTCCCAAACCATGACTCCAGCCTTTAGTTTGGGACGCTTGGTTTGGGAGCCGTCTAGTGTGTGGGGGGGCAGGCGGCTTGGAAGGGGGCCCCCGGAGAACCAGCTGCGGAGAAACCATCACCATACCACACCATACCCGTATCCAAGCCCTAAACCCAACCAGGTGACTACCAGTGCCTAACCCCAAACCCCCCTCACGCCCTGTGCCTAACCCCAACCCCAAAGCATCGCTTGACCTTTGCCTAACCCCAACCCCAAAGCATCACTTGACCTTTGCCTAACCCCAACCCCAAAGCATCGCTTGACCTTTGCCTAACCCCAACCCCAAAGCATCGCTTGACCTTTGCCTAACCCCAACCCCAAAGCATCGCTTGACCTTTGCCTAACCCCAACCCCAAAGCAGTAGTAGTAGTAGAAAACTTGAATGTCCTCCAAGGAGGCAATTTGTTGTACAGCACAGTACTTGAGGACACAGACATTAACATACACAAGAACATACACAACTCATAAAAATCATAAAATCATCTGTAGTGGTCAAAAAATACTACAAAAATACGCAATAATGCTGTGTATTAAAGTGCACATGTTAGCAGCCCTGCATATTTAAAGTGCACGTGTTAGCAGCCCTGCATATTTAAAGCATCGCTTGCCCTTTGCCTAACCCCAACCCCAAAGCATCGCTTGCCCTTTGCCTAACCCCAACCCCAAAGCATCGCTTGACCTTTGCCTAACCCCACCCCCAAAGCATCGCTTGACCTTTGCCTAACCCCACCCCCAAAGCATCGCTTGACCTTTGCCTAACCCCGACCCCAAAGCATCGCTTGACCTTTGCCTAACCCCACCCCCAAAGCATAACTTGACCTTTGCCTAACCCCACTCCCAAAGCATCGCTTGACCTTTGCCTAACCCCACCCCCAAAGCATCGCTTGACCTTTGCCTAACCCCAACCAGGTGTGTCTATGTGCGTCTCACACTGACATGCACAAGGTGCCTGACAACGCGGCGGTATTTGAAGCCCTCAGAATCAGAATGTGTCATGTACAGTAATGTGACAAACCTGAGGATTAGTCCACACTTCACTGGGTCAACTTGAAAATGAAGTTTTTGTGTGGAAAGTTGTCCTGTCCAGGCTAACGTTTTCACTCGTGTTTTTGAAAAGGCCGGTCCGGTTTGTCAGCTCCTTTAAATTCGTCTCTTTCGCTGTAACACATCAATAACCTTCTGGCTAAAGTCAAAGCTAGACTTTCCTGCTTCCTTCACACAGTCCGCCAAATACACTCTGGTTGATTGATGACCAGCCTGTTTGAAACACTAGAACAGTTGAAATACTTAGGAACCGTTTTTGACTGCAATCTAAGTTTCACAGCCAACACAGAATACATCTTTTTATAAACGCAATGCAGCGTTTGTATCTAATCAGGAAATTGGATTCATACATAATAAGCAAAGCTATTCTGGAGACTCGCCAGGAGTCTTATTGAAAGTATCTTGACCTTTGACATGTGCACATGGTATGGGAATCTAGGAGCTAAGAACAGAAATAGACTCTCCCGAATTACAAACATGGCGAGGTAAATGATTGGGAAAGAACAGGAACAACTGGGATGTATTTACATATAAAACATGGGCGGCACGAAAAGCCAGACAAATTGTGTGTGACCCTGTACATCCCCTTTTTAATGAGTTCACAAAACTGCCCTGCAGGAAGACGCTACAGAGTTCCTGCAGCAACCAAGAACATCTACAAACAATATTTCATACCAAACGCAATAAATCTGCTAAATTCATAAATGTCAGACTCATCCACATCCATGAACCATGTCCGTTATCGCTGCCTGTATTGTGCATCTTGTTCTATGTTGTATTATGTATTCTGTCATTTTCTCTGCTGTGTACTGTGTGTATTCTGCTGTTTGTTGCATGTACTGTGCTGTTCATGTGTGCAAGCAAACCTGTGAAGCCAAAGACAAATTTCCACATTGTGGACAATACAATTGAATTGAACTGTATTGAATTCATGAACGTCTTTCAAGGGCCGTCTCTAGTCATATTGGTGGCGTAGGTGAGCAGTGTTTCCCCTAGAAAAATGTTCAGGCATGGAGGGATTTCGATGAAAATGAAACCCAACCGCAACGGTGGGGGCCGTCACTGGCGACTAGGGATGTTCATTTTGAAAATTTTCCAAAATCGATAATTGGTGAAAATTAACGATCAATTATTGATTATCGATCATATTAACACATTCACTGCCAACAACGTATGAACACGTTTTCAGAATCCAGCTGTTCCCTGCCAACAACGTGTTTACACGTTTTTGGCATCGATTTTTTTTTTTTGACGGTGGGTTGTGCATCTAACCCTTTTACATCTCTTATATAATTATTGGAGCCACCGAACGTTTACAACCCATTCCACCGACCCACTAAGTGGCAACAGTGCTCTCCTGGCTAGAGGAAGGAAAGCATTTTTTTAACTTGTCACGCCATTCTCAGCCCAGCCATTCTCATGAAAAATGGATGGGGGAAAACGCTCTCCTTTTCGCGCTGATTGCTGGCGATGCGGGATTGCAAATTTACATAATAGATTCAGCCGATCTACTATGATCGGGTGATAGATTACAGGTGGAGGAACACACTTTGAAACACGCAGCATAAATATGACCAGAATCGCAAAAGCTTCTCTCAACCAAAACTCCAAACGAGCGAGTCCATCCCGACTTCCTCAAACAGCGGCCGTGCAGACATGCAGGCACAGGAGAGCAGCAAAGCACTGACTGGTGACAAGCTTGTCCGCCCACGGAGGGAGGAGTTGAAGCAACTCGAGAGGGAGGGAGAGAGAGAGAGAGAGAGAGAGAGAGAGAGAGAGGGAGGGAGGGAGAGCGAGAGAGAGGGAGGGAGAGAGAGAGAGAGCGAGAGGGGGAGGGAGAGAGAGAGAGAGAGAGCCAAAAATGAATGGTTAAAGTGACTGTTCCATCCAATTTCACAAAAAGCCGTTTATCTCTGAATATTCTTTCTGACGCTAAAACCATGCTGTATTCAACTGCTAATGCTTACATAACTACTAACTCTACAAACTAACTCTTTTAGACAGAGAAAGTACACATTCTATTAGTACTTTTGAGATATTGTATGTTCACAAACTCGAAGCTGAAACGAATCCTCGGCTCTTGTAAAATGAGCCATAATCCTCAAAAAACGGCTTGGCAGAAGCTACCTACAGCAAAAAAAAACGGCTGGCAGTCAATGTGTTAATACTTAGAAAATTTTCAATTTTCAATTTTCAATTTTTTTTTTTTTTTTTTTACAAAATGAATGCCTATGGCAGAAAATACGAAAGACAACGTGTTCTCCTCAATGAACTCTTTATTTCAATGTGTCTCCTCTCCAACAGTGCTGTCCCCGGCGCATGCCGGTGTGAATTTCCCATGTTTAAAACAGTTTTGTTGGCACAAAGGCCCGTGCCCAGCCAGAAAACTAGAGACTATATGAAGCTCCACCTCACGTTAGTCGGCTGTGCAATGGAGTGGGGCGAGGAGGAACGAATTCCACCCAAACCTAGTCCCCCCCAATTTTTTTTTTTTTTTTTTTTTTTTTTTTAATAATTAAAAAATCGATCCAAATGCCACAGGATCGATTCCAATCCTTAACGATCAATTATCGATTTTCGATAATTGATGAACATCCCTACTGGCGACGCTAAACTTTTAGCTAACCTGTTCGCATCTATGTTCGCAATGGCATCCCAAGTATCATCATACTATTATGGGATGCAATGCGAACAGTTGTATTATGGGATGTGCGTTTCCCAGGCAACGACACACGTTGACACGTTTTGGAACAGCGCCGGACGCTGGCACGATGTAGCCTGGGTAAACCCATCCCCCACGTGACCTGCTCTCAGACCTGTTCTCAGTCACTATGGTCTGGTCCCTCGCCTGTGCTAAACGATTTCCTGCGGTTGTTGGCCCCCCCCCGATAGACCGCTCCATTACGCAACCATCATCCAACCAGTTTAGTGCACAGAGCACATGCGCAGTGCAGCAGATGGCGTCATCACTCTGCGACCTTTGTTGTTAGCGCATTAGCTAACACTTTTCATTTCAGTACTGCTAACACGCAAATGGTTACAACCAGCTACAACCAACCAAGCCCCCCTCCGCCCGAAATGTAAACAGACTCAGAGCTGGCCTACGGATCGATGTGTGATTTCCAGGTAAGAATATGTTATTCACAGGTATATGCCACACTATATATTATCTCAGAAACTAATTGTGTTTGGTAAGAAAGACATTCGATAAATGACTGACTTTTCCTCATCGGCTGTGTGGGGGTTAGCTAGATTACGGGAGCATTTAACGATCTAATGAATTCTAGAAAAACATGTCAGAAGCTAGCTAACGTTAGCCACGAGTAACATACAGTAACTGCTACGTTTGATATTATTAGAGCTTCCAAGAAGAGAGAACATCGCCTCTGCCAATGACTCCTGTGACGGTGGTCAGGGAATGAACAGGACAACTGTCTACACGGACCCAAACCTCGATCCCTGCTGCAGATGGCCGCAGATCTGGAGAGATATTTGTGGCTGTGAAGAACAGTCATCATCTATACAGTTATCAGGGACACGCTGTCTTATCTGCATAAATCATATTGAATAGTACCAGACAAAACCTTCAAAACAAATCAAGCTCATGCAGGGTGTCGGGCAGCAGCAGTGCATCGCGCACCCCTCTGGAGCTCGCAGAGCTCCAGGCTGCCTCCGGGGCTCGACTCTGCTGCAGCCCGAGGTCGGGTGCAGGGTGTCGGGCAGGCAGCAGTGCATCGCGCACCCCCTCTGGAGCTCACAGAGCTCCAGGCTGCCTCCGGGGCTCGACTCTGCTGCAGCCCGGAAATGATCGTGGACTTAATGTTAATCAAAAACGGCCACACTCATAACGGTAAGGTGTGTTTGACCTAGCTAGAAATAACGTTAATGCACTCGCATTTCAGCGTGGTTACAGATGTAGCTGACGCTAGCTAGCTACAGTAGATTTTTGGAGGCTATAGCGTTAACGTGAATGTCATGATAGTGAGCGTAGTGTTATACTGTATATTATACATAATCCAGTCCCTCCAGGATTTCGCGGAGTTTTTTTGTGATTATTGCGGTCATAAATGCTTGATTTTGCTGCGGCTTTTCTCAAAATTTGTGATGCAATTTGCGACATTTTATGTGATTTTTTGCGGTAAAATTGCGGGAACTGGCAAAAATTGCGGAGTTGCGGGGAAAAAATGCGATTTAATTTTACATTTTTCTAACTATCATCCAATGAAGATACAGTCATATCTAATCACTTCCTATGAAAAATATAATGGATATCACAGAATTAGCTGGAAATATTTTAGTTCTCATCTTTTGTTTTATTTCCTGAACTTGAAGAACATTACAAAATAATTCCTGAGTTAAGTGAGGTAGCTTTACAAAACAGTATGTGACTGCAAAATAATACTGTACATAGGCTACATCTTCTGTAAAAAAAGAAAGAAAATAAAGTGCTTTAAATAATACAATAATTCAACACATGCTGCATGCACAAAACTGTGCAATCTCTTAGAACGGTTAGGTTGTATAAAACACATACTGGGAAAAAAAAGTGCAATCTCTTACAACTGTAAGAATATAAGACTTGTGTACTTTAACACATACTGCAAGCAAAATAAAGTGCAATCTCTTACAACAATGTATTAGACTCAGATTGTAACATACTGTAAGCAAAAAAGAAAAAAGTGCAATCTTTTACAACTCTAACGATGTAATAAACTCATGTATGAAAGTATGACTCAGGGTCCACGCTGTGTGAAACTACTCCTTCTATGGGAGCAAACAGTAAAATGAAAAACCAATAAAAACTTGGTCACAAAAAATTAAACCCACTACTCTGCTTCCTACCTCTGTATCCTCCTCCATCTCCTCTCCCTCATCCTTTATCTCATCTCCTCCCTCTGAAATGCTCCACTCTATGGGAGCAAAATGAAAAACCAATCAAAACGTGGTCAGAAAAAATAAAACTATTACTCTGCCTCCTCCTCTGTATCATCCTCCATCTCCTGTCCCTCATGCTTCATTCCATCTCTCCCATCTCCTCAATGCTCCACTCTATGGGAGCAAACAGCAAAATGAAAAAACAATACAAACTTGGTCAGAAAAAATAAAACCACTACTCTGCCTCCTACCTCTGTATCCTCCTACCACTCCTCTCCATCATCCTTTATCCCATTTCCTCACTCTGAAATGCTCCACTCTATGGGAGCAAAATAGCTAAATGAAAAAACAATAAAAACTTGGTCAGAAAAGAATTAACTATTACTCTGCCTCCTCCTCCATCTCTCCCTCATGCTCCATCTCCTCTCCCTCATCCTCTATCCCATCTCTATCACCCCCCATCTCCTCCCTCTCAAATGCTCCACTGCGGAGTCGTTGGTTGTGGTATAAGAAGACCAAGGCTCGGAGGTTTTGGTTAGTAGTTGATCTTCTTCGGCTAGACAACACCAGCTTGTAGAGGCTGTTGCTTCGTTCAGCATCAGCCGAGTTTGAGACAGCATCTTTGTATCGTTTGGCCAAGGTGCTCAGCACAGGAAGTCTCTCCTGTAAGCCATCCCAGAACACATCCAGATCCACCACTCCACTCGGTGCAGCTCGGAGTGCTGCTGGACCCAGGGCTTGGAAGTAAGAATCAAATTCATCGTTGGGCACGTCAGTGAAACCTGGAATGGCCTTGTAGCTTGATACAGAGTCATCCATGAATGCAATGTTGCGAGGGTCAAACACCCTGACCTCCTGAAGAAACCTTATGGCTGGCTGCCCATCTGACATGTACTTCTCCAGTTTGTCCTCAGCATCTTGGTATGCCTCGCCAACTGTGTTGAGGATCTGTCTCTTTGTGGCAAATGGGAGGTCAAGCCCCTCGAAGTATTGGGCACACGCCTCATACTGCAGCTCTTTATTTGCAGCGAAGTTGAGCTGCAGATCCTCCAAGTAGTTGACGATCTTTGTGGTGACTGGGCATCTGCTCTGGAAGATGTCCAGAAGCTGGAGAATAACTTTACACTTGTCAGCCATGATCTTCATCTGTACATTCAGCAACTGAGCGAGCTTTGAGTCTTGAAGTGTGGCGTGGAGTCTCTCCACAGACTGTGGTGCACTTCTGCCACACACCTGTGAATGAAAAACACAAATAGAAAAAGAAAGAAATGGAATTAAGTTAAACATACAGTATTCACATTAAATATACCGTAGTTACATTTCTTAAAATATAAATTCAGACAAAAGTTTATACTTCAATCAAACTAATATCACAACCTAAAGTGTGTTTGTATGTGCAAGTGTTGCTAATAGGTGGATCAAAAGGAAAGAGTGTTACTTGCTTCATGCTAGTGAAGGAATGCACATTTGATTTACCTCCATTTCCAACTCTATGAACTCTTTGTAGAGTCCAAAGTGCTCTGAGTGGTACTGCACGGCAGAGAACCATGAGTTCCAGCGTGTTGCACATGGATTTGGAGCCATGGTAGCCTTTTTTCCTGCTGGCAGCTTGTTTGTCATGAAGGAAAGGTATCTTCTTTTGCGTGATCCAGCACGGTAGAACATCTGGGAGAAGCTCAGCATGAAGCTGTTCAACTGATCAAATGGTTTGCGGAAGGCACTGCCTATGAGATTCATTATGTGCGCCATGCATGTTATGTGCAGGGAGTTGGGGAATAACGACTGCAGTGCAGCAGTGAATGCTTTCTTCATGTACGCTGCATTATCGGTGTCAAAAACAATGACATCCTCATTGTTGATGCTGTATTCTTGTAGACACTTCACGACAGCCATGGATACAGTTGAATGGTTGCACTGCTCAAGGAAAACTGTGTCTGCAAGGTAGGCCAAGATCCTACCAGATCCATCCTTCTCAAGTGGTGCAAGGAGGATGTTCAGCACGCATCTCCCCTCTACATCTGGAGTCTCATCAAATATCACAGCAACAGGCTTTCCGGCAAGATGTGTCTTCAGCTCATGCTTTTCCTTGGCATACACTGCTCCCAAGTACTTCTCTTGAAGTTGGTGAACACCTGGAATGGCTCCTCCATTGACTACCTTCTCCCTAAGAAATCTCCTCATTGCAGGATGGTCACTCTTCGAGAGTGGAATGTTGACTGCAGTGCAGGTGGCGACCCACGTTTCACAAATCTAAAAACAGAAATGACAGCCTTTATTTAATTAAAATAGTTAATTTAGACATCGCTTATTTTCTATTTCTCTCTCTCACACACACCAAAACTAAAAGCTGGCGTTAAGGAAAATAATTTCTGCATTGTTCTTATCAAATAATCTGCATTGTCATTTTAAAAACATTTAATTTAATTACTTTATTCTCTCTGACACACACACACACACACACACACACACACACACACACACACACACACACACACACACACACACACACACAGCTGAATTAATATAATTTCTGTATTGTTCATCTTCTCAAATAATCTGCATTGTAATTGTAAAAACATTTAATTTATTTTCTCCCAATTTTGCCCACTTTTCTCTGCCTTACCTCTTTGCTTTCCTTTTCCTCCCTTCATTGTTTCTCTTCTCCTTTCTTCCTCATCCTCAATAATGCTATTATCACTTTGCCTTTTCTCATACTTTTTGCTTAGAGCTTCATATTTTTCCTCTTATCCTTATTTCCTCTTAATGCCTTCCCTGTCCTCCTCATCCCTTGTTCATTGTTAAATTTTCAAACTACTAGACCCGAAATATGCCCCCCCCCCACACACACTTCTGTGTCTCACTGTATTTTTACTAAACCATCAACTCTTAGTTGTAGTGTCGTAGTTTAAATTTCCAGCTTCAATCTTGTAGGCTACTCACCTCGATCCTCTCAGCACTCGCCACTGATGTTGCTGCTTGAGCTTCAGTGACTGTGATCTGTCTCCCATGGCGATGCTGGGGTGAGAGCATTCTCGAATGCTTCGCACTAGCGAAGTGGCTGTCTAGTGACGATTTCCGTAAGTATTCCACGACCGTGTTGCACGGGGTGCAAAATAACTTGCCTCCACTTTCATGTAAAACATTTGGAAATTGTTTTGCACGGTCTTTTGCTGTTATTTTAGTTGGCAAATGCGCGCGGTTTGTCCTCCTCATCATGCTTCCTCTCGCTTCCTCCAGTTCAAGTGAATGCGCGCAATGCGATGACGTGTTACGTTGCGTCGCGTAATCTCGTCACTTTTTGTTGTTGTCCCCCGTTCCCACAGCAACCAGGCAAGATGGCAGCGCACATATATCTCAAACCCAGCTAAAGATGCGGCATTTTCCTAACTTTTTGCGGCGAAATCGCGGGAATTTTGAAAAATTGCAAGCCTCCGCAAATATCGCGCTGTTTGGTTGAATTTGCGTTAATTATTGCGATCGCAAAATCGCAATTTCCTGGAGGGACTGATAATCCAGATCATATTCCAGATGCAACCTAGCTAGATGTTAAGCTCCACACTGCTGTATGAGTACAATCAAATCTATCAAGCCTTGATATCATATTCCAACGTGAATTCAGCTGAGGGGTTCGCTCCAGAACGAGACTGTTGCATTCAATATTTGTACACGTGTTTCTGACTTGGATTGATTAATCAAAATTTTCAAAATCTTTACTACTGTACTGTCCATTAATAATGACATCAGGTGACAAGCTGAAATGTCAATTCGTATAGCAAATCTAGGTAAATTTCAGACTTTAACGTAGTGTCTTGTCTGAAGTGAATACAAGTGACCTATATTTTTCAATCCTGTCTTTGAATAAAAGTTGTACATTGTGTTATACTTGAAAACCATGTCTTTGCTCCCTTTGTGTTCACAATTACAACAAATCTGTATGGTTTATCTGTTGGCATTAAACCGTGGTATTTCCTTGGGTGATATTCCATATTTGTCATTAAACCTAGCTGTTCACATCTGCATTTTATACAAATTGGGCTAAATTTGCAATGATGAATCAAAGCCACGTGAGATATTAAGTAGCCTACTTTTATTAAAAAACAAAATAAAATGCAAAGAGAGGTTTCCTTCTCTAACTATTGGTGCGTTCACAAAATATTTACACAATGAGATTTTTTTATAAATAATCTTTAATAACGTGGATAATGATGACATCTGCAGCTGCTGGACGAGAGACAGAAGAAACTACGAAACCGAAGATTGGAGCAGAGGACATGACTACAGAGAAACTTAACCGACCAGCACTCTGCTTCAATCAATGAATGCTTATAAATAAACCATACACATGAGAATTACCGTTAACGTTACAGCATTTAATAACATAAATATGGTGATATCTGGTGGTCTGAAATTACTCTCTCTATCTACAGTAGGGTAACTGGCTCCTATTGTGTCTTATTATTGTAACGTTTGAATCAGCGTTTCATAGCTATAATAGCCTAATGTTACAGTAGCCTGGATGACGTTTGCTAATGCTACCCAGCCTTCCAGCATTTATCTTCCATAATGCATTAAATCATAATCACAATGCTATGAAGACATTAGCTGATCACCACAGAGCTGCACATACAAGTTTATCAGATAATTTCGCCGTAAAATGTGTCCAGGTGATCAGCTCTGAAGCCCCGGCTTGTATGATCCGCTAAAATCCGATTTCGATATAGGTGTTATTTTGATCAACAGACCTAGCATCACATTCAGTTTAAGGATCCTTATGTGGAAACATTTTGAGAACCACTGTTTTGAAGTACTATTACTATAGCTGTTTTCATTCTCACATGACAATACAACAGAAGAGTATCAAACAAAAACATTTTTATTCAGTTCCATTCAAAAAAGTACAATTTGAGTATGAACAGTACAACATGCAGTACAGTATGGAAAGAATATGAAGTTCTGTTGGCTGCCATTAACCTCACAAATCAACCATTGCAGCCGGACTGGTCATTTGGTTCAGCATCAACATGGGCTGAGAGATTGAGTAGGCTAAATAAACAATACACATGAGAATTACAGTTAACGTTACAGCATTTAATAACGTTAATTTTCGTGTACCCGATGCCAGGATATTTTGTCACTTTGTTTTCATCAAGTTCTCTGGACTTATATACACAAGCTCACAGCGTCCTAACAGGTTAACGTTATAATCTCAGAAGAGATTGAGTAGGCTAAATAAACCATACACATGAGAATTACCGTTAACGTTACAGCATTTAATAACGTTAATTTTCGTGTAGCCGGTGCCAGCATATTTCGCCACTTTTTCTTCATCAAGGCCTCTGAACTTGCATACACAAGCTTGCAGCGTCCATGTCCTTGTCTTTATCATTCACCCCACCGATCTGCAACGCCTTGATTCCCAGATTAGAAGCCTCACGTATCTGGTCCTCCATTAGCGCATTTAACGGCAACACAACAATACGTAGCTGTAGCTGTTCATAGCCATAGCTAGTAGCTAGCTCGGGAGCTATGCTTTGGAAAGACCAAAAGCTAATGGCTAGCCGCTGCAGCTGTTATACGTCATTGACAAAGACGCACTCTCTGATTGGCCGATCACGGCAGGACTGATGTTGGCAGTCACGCCGTCACTCATTGGCTGCGGGGTGGCTGCGGGTCTGCGGGAGTCTTTCAACCGCCGCGGAAATCGTTGTGAATGGCCCGGAGTCTAGACGCTAGTGACTGGGAACTGAGAGAGCAGGTCACGTGGTGGCTGGGTTTACCTAGGCTAGGCACGATGCTCCTAAAAGCAAAATGCTTATTGTTTTGAATGATTTGGCATCTTCTATTACTGTCAACACTGTCAACAACAGTATTGTTGTATTGTAATAATATGCCATAAAGGTTTATTTAAATTTTGGGGGAAGCATAAAAAAAAACAATCTGCCATTTTTTGCTGGCCTGGCGGGGGCGCCGCTGTGGAATGGTAGGGGAAGCACTAGTGAGATTTGATAATCCTGAGACACAGAAGAGGTTACAAAAAGCATGAGAGACATAACTCTTCATTCAGACCTTCTGGCTGTATAGTGTCTTCATATAGAAAATCCATTTGCATTCAGATTCAAGCAGTGTCTGATCAACATCACCCCCTCGGCACGTTTATGAAATCTGTTGAAAAACATCAAATGAGGGTGTTGAGACAGGATGACTGGCTCCATGGTGTTGAGACAGGATGACTGGCTCCATGGTGTTGAGACAGGATGACTGGCTCCATGGTGTTGAGACAGGATGACTGGCTCCATGGTGTTGAGACAGGATGACTGGCTCCATGGTGTTGAGACAGGATGACTGGCTCCATGGTGTTGAGACAGGATGACTGGCTCCATGGTGTTGAGACAGGATGACTGGCTCCATGGTGTTGAGACAGGATGACTGGCTCCATGAGGGTGTTGAGACAGGATGACTGGCTCCATGGTGTTGAGACAGGATGACTGGCTCCATGAGGGTGTTGAGACAGGATGACTGGCTCCATGGTGTTGAGACAGGATGACTGGCTCCATGGTGTTGAGACAGGATGACTGGCTCCATGAGGGTGTTGAGACAGGATGACTGGCTCCATGGTGTTGAGACAGGATGACTGGCTCCATGGTGTTGAGACAGGATGACTGGCTCCATGGTGTTGAGACAGGATGACTGGCTCCATGGTGTTGAGACAGGATGACTGGCTCCATGGTGTTGAGACAGGATGACTGGCTCCATGAGGGTGTTGAGACAGGATGACTGGCTCCATGGTGTTGAGACAGGATGACTGGCTCCATGAGGGTGTTGAGACAGGATGACTGGCTCCATGGTGTTGAGACAGGATGACTGGCTCCATGAGGGTGTTGAGACAGGATGACTGGCTCCATGGTGTTGAGACAGGATGACTGGCTCCATGGTGTTGAGACAGGATGACTGGCTCCATGGTGTTGAGACAGGATGACTGGCTCCATGAGGGTGTTGAGACAGGATGACTGGCTCCATGAGGGTGTTGAGACAGGATGACTGGCTCCATGGTGTTGAGACAGGATGACTGGCTCCATGGTGTTGAGACAGGATGACTGGCTCCATGGAAATGTCTGGCAACGGACCATTTAACATCACGTCTCTGTATAGCACTGCTGTGTGTCTTCACAGGCACCAGACACGTGCAGCTTGATGCACTTTAGCTTTGTCCAAACACAATGAGCCATTGTTTCTTACATCCATAATGCATTGGGTAGACACACACACACACACACACACACACACACACACACACACACACACACACACACACACACACACACACACAACCACTGTAGACCCCAAATTCTCTCTCTCTCTCTCTCTCTCTCTCTCTCTCTGTCTCTCTGTCTCTCTCTTTCAGTGTTGTCAACTTGGCGACTTTGTGACTAGATTTAGTCCCCCCCCCAGACCCCTCTGGCAACTTTATTTCTCAAATGCGATGAACAATGAAACTGGTGACTTGTTCTGACCATGGGGTACAATGTTCTGTGTTACCTTTACTGCAGGCCTGCTTTATTGCACAATCCAAATCTTCATCAAAACTTAGCTAACGTTAGCTCAGTAACCAGCTGGTCAGCACTTCTATCAGACAATAGAGTGTTGTGCAGCAAGACTAAGGTTAAACCTAAGGTTTCTAATACATGTCCGGTATAATCCATACTGCATTTATGATCGCTGTTCCACTGACAGAAATGCACTTTTACAACGCCCAACTAACGTTACCGGTAACTTCTCCACCGCTCCCCATTTTGTCCTTATGGAAAACCATGACAGCGTCTCCAGATCTAACACATTGACTTAATCCGTACTCCGTCCATACAGTCCGTAGCATCAAACAATGCAGTACTGTGTGCATACTTGAAACATGTCGCTCATGTAGAAACAAAGTGGAAAACTGTCTGACAGGGGGGAGTGTAAAATGACATTGTTGAACGGTTGATCTTAAAGCAGTTATGAAAGCGATGGCTTTCCCCCCAGTTGTTACGTTTCAACGAGCCACTCTTCATTGACGTCTTAAAATTTTCCACCACAATGTCATTTTCCATTCCAGGAGGAAGTAGCCTACTCAAATCTCTCCTCTTGCCAAACCAGACTGACCTCCGCCAACAACACGTACTGCCCACGTCATTACCGTAAGTGACTGTGAGCTCAGTCTGAGCGCAACCCAAAAACATACCGTAATGAAAAAATACCCGGCGTCTATTTGGGACCGGCGTTTATTTACCAAAACATGCTTCTAGTGTGCCGCTTCTAGTGTGCCGCTGCTACCTCGCCCGCGATGATAATTGGATTACTAAATTTCAATTTGCTTATACGAACCATGTTGTGATATACATTAGTATGTTTTGAAACTGGGAGACTATTCGTGATTTTGATTTCAGCAAGGTATCCGCAGGGTCTTGTGAAGTATTAAAATGTGATAAATTCGAATATATATTCAAATCTAGAATATTCTTTGTCAGCCCTAATAGCTACTTTCCTGGGAAACAAGTTGGCAGCTGCTCTCTTTCTCTCTCTCTCTCACTCACTCACTCACTCACTCACACACACACACTGATAGAGAAAATGTACATCACATTAGCTTTTATTTGGACAATCACTAGTTATTAATATATTCATAATCATTTCCATTTTAGTTACATATAGTTATGACACAGACATACAGTACTTCATAGTTAGATGACCTGTGTACATACACAGATAGACATCATATTTGGATAACCTGTGTACATACACAGACAGACGTATTTAGATAACCTGTACCTTACATTTGCAGCTCCTCTCTATCGCACACTGTGCCCTGTCACCTTGCCACGGTGCTCTCTACAGGGCCAGAATAACAGATAGGTTGAGTCTACAGAATGGCCTTCCAGTGTGCGTCAAGACATGTAATCTGATGTGCGTCCTATAAGTATCTTTGAGTTTCTGTTCAATGTATGTAAGCCTGTGTATCCATCCGTGAATATACAAGAGTGCATCTCTTGGCCAAGATCTATGTCAAATACATCATATCAGACGACTTCTTCTGACTCCTGGCTCCATCATTTCATTTCAACTGGTTTCCTTCAAGTGGTTCACTGTTTACCTTTTGGCTGTGGACAATTTCATTCTCTATCACACACACACACACACACACACACACACACACACACACATTCTTTCGTTGCGTGTCTCCATCACAAACATGCACGCACAAAGACACACACACTAATGTAATTGTATGTCCGTGGCTCCAGCAGAGTGTGAGTATAAATATTTGATGGGAACAGTGAGGGTGCTGGTTGGGTGCTGGTGGACCAGCTGCCTCCCTTTCAGTCGCCGAGCCCAGAGAGCTGGCATGAACACCAGCCGCTACCGCCGCTAATCCCTGCTTTGGATCAATAAGGACCAGGCAAAGCTGCACGCACGCATGCACACTCACGCACGCACGTACACACACACACACAAGGTCTTTGTCAGAGCGGATCAAATGGAGACCAGGAGGGGGTTATCAGCCTCTACAATCATTATTGATCACAGAGAGCACTCAAACCCCCCCCACCCCTCCCTCTCTCTGTCTCTCTGTCTCTCTCTCTCTCTCTCTCTCCACATCAGTGCTGCTCTCTAACCTAACCTGGTCCTTCTTTATTCTCTCCCCCTCTCTTTTTATATCTCTCGTTTCATCCGATGTCCCTATCTCTTTTTTATAATTTTTTGTTTCTGGATTGTTCTCCCATTTTCCCCACAATTGTACTTGGCCAATGCCCCCTGCTGTCCCGGACATTGCTCCACCCCCTCTGCCGATCTGGGGAGAGCCGTAGACTAGCACAGGCTCCCTCTGATACATGTGCAGTCGCCAGCCTCTTCTTCTGACCCGACAGCGAGGAGTGTCACCGGCAGGACCTGGCGCGTGGGAGGATGACGCTATTCCCCCAGTTCCCCTCCCCCCTTCCCCAACAGGCATCCCAACCGACCAGAGGAGGCGCTAATGCAACAACCAGGACTCATACCCCACCGGCTTCCCACCCGCAGACACGGCCAATTGTGTCTGTAGGAACGTCTGACCAAGCAGGAAGTACTACCGCTGCCGGGAATTGGAACCCGGGTCTCTGCGGTGGTAGGCGAGTGCTTCCATCTGAAGTTCCTCGCATGGTGATTTTTGGATGGAGAACCCCCAGCCTCTTTGTAAGGACAGTGAACTCACTAAACCACACAAAACCCAAACAAAACTGTCTACTTTAGTTTTATAGAAGACACCTTGGCCACAGAAGTTGTCTTCAGAACTTGGCTGCCTGGCCGACTCTGCTTATCCTTGATTAATAATGGATTAGGCATTTTCGGTGTGGAAGAGGGATATTAAAAAGACGAAAGAGAGAAGGCCACACACTCCTCCTGTCTGTCTCTCTCCTCTTTCTTCTGTGTCTCTTTCTTTCATCCTCTCTCAATATCTCTGAAAGCTTCTTCAACTCAAATCCCATCCATTATGAATCAAAGGTAAGCATGCAGGCTTGAGGCCGGCTTTCACAGTTGTTGTCCGTGCAGCCGTCACTCCATCTTCTCACACATCTTAGGCTTTCCACAAGTGTGACAGTCGATAACCTCGAGTGCTACGAGTGGGTTTTTGCACAGGGCTTCTCAAAATTCAGAAGCCCTGGGGCCGGTTGCACCAAGTGGTCTTAACTATGCCTGGTCGTAACTCCTACGTCGGTCTTAGTTAAGACCAGTCTTTAGAGTGGATTTACGCCTGGTGCACCAACAGGGCTTACGTCTGGTCTTAACTACGCTGGTCGTAGCAATGCGCGTCCATGTGAATTGCCGGGGAATGTGCCCCGATTGGCCCAAAAATGGGCCTCGCGCCGTCACCCACTACTGTATGTGCGTCACTACACCCTCCCTCCTCCCACCCCCCTCCTCCTGTGGAAGCCCCGGGGGGGAAATGGCGGCGATTAGTGCCAAGCAGTCTGAATGAAATTGAATGTAACGTTCCCAATTCTATGTATTAAATTCTAAAAAACGACCCTCAACATTTGGGAAGGCTAAGCCACACAACTAGTTCGTTATAATCTAACGTCATACTTCGATGGCGACGTTACGACGATGAGGACGGTAAGGACTCAATTACAGCAGGTCTCCGCTGATAGACACGGAGATCTCTGTTACAGGCAGGCACCCTTACCCTTAGACCCTTACGCCTCCTGCTGAGCAGGCGTAAGAGTTACGTCTGGGCGTAGTGAAAAGAAGACTTAAGCCCTCTTGGTGCAACCGGCGTAGCTGTTAGGTCGTAAAGTTACGACCGGCGTAGCTTAAGACCAGTCGTAAGACCACTTGGTGCAACTGGCCCCTGGTTCACACCACAGGCATCTCTGAAGCAGAGCTTGGAGCAGGAGCCTTGCCGTTCACACCAGGAGCACTCCCTTTTCCTCAGCGCCTCGCTCGGCGCTGCCCTCCCCCCCCCCCGCTCACAACTTGCATTGACTTCATGCCCGGCAGCTCGGGTGCAGCGCGCTGCACGCTTGAAAAGTCGAAGAGAAGCAGAAACTATCGCTGCAGCGTGGCTTTGGCGTGGCGTGGTGTGATTGGTCTCGCCTGTTAACAAGGACTCTGAAATGAAACTGCCTCCGCGCTGCGTTGCTTCAGCGTGGCTTCAGCGTATGGTGTGTTGGGGCTGTAAGGCTACAGGCTGTAAGGCTACAGGCTGTAAGGGTACAGGCTGTAAGGGTACAGGCAGCAACACTTTGGAAATAAACGTCTTCATATAGAAGCAATCTGCTACATTTTCATGTAAATGCATGTCTGTTTGCAACTGTCTCTCCATTATGGACCCATAGTCTACAGCCAGGCCACAACATAAAACAGGACATGGAGAGCAGAGGTTTGAATGTCACCCAGTACAACAGTGATGCTGGACCTGGGCCAGCATAAACACAGGCTTTGGCTCTGGAAGAACCTTAGTGGCCAAAATGGACTAGAGACTAAATCAACTAGAATGGTGCACGCCTTCGCCAAGGCCAATACCACAGTCTGCTATGATATATGCTGCCCCACACACACACACACACACACACACACACACACACACACACACACACACACACACCCCTACACACACGCACGCACGCACGCACACACACACACACACACACACACCCCTACACACACGCACGCACGCACGCACGCACGCACACACACACACACAAACACAGCTCATTTGAACTGAATCAGATGGGATCGATCCGTGCCAAAATGTAATGAGTTCTTCCATTGACGTTTTTCTGTAATCCCGCTAACAAACAGACAAATGGACAAATGGACAAACGGGATTGAAAACATAAAGTCCTTAGTGGAGGCAACTAACTAAACCCTAACCAACTGAAGTCAACCCAAAGACAATACTAAACCCAAGTCCCTAACAAACAAGAAAGAATGATTAACTGAAGGAAAAAAGGCCAGTTAATCCCTACTGCCTCTCGTAGGAAGGAAAAGTGTGCCAATTACAATGAAGCCTAGTAGCTGAGCATAGGCAGATGAGCATTAGTGAGCTAAGGGCATAGGCCGAAGCTAAGAGTAAGGTGTAGTTACACAATATCAAAGGTGTGAAAAAATTATCATCAGACCCTTCATCATTCACTATACAATACATACACATAATATATACACATCTCTCAAACACTTTCACACCATTTTAAACTCTGTGCACCATTTGATCTCACATGGCCAACCACACGAATCCTAATCTATCACGAACTGTCCTCATGTGCTACCATGTCAGCCATGTAACTGTCTCATCACACATTTAATCTCTGCACCACAGCTTACTGTACTGTACCATGCCTCTCTATCAGCCTAACTTATCTATTCTGATGTCAGCTGTCAAGTTTATTTGTGTAGCCCTAACTCACAAGCATATCTCAGAGGGCTTCACAGAACATACGTCTAGCTAAATCTAGCTGACACAACAGTAGCAATTACAGTAGTAGTAATAATAACACATTGAACAACATATCATAATATGATTGTTCAATGTGTTGTGTAATTGCTGTACTTCATTGTACTTAATCAGCTGTAATTACTACTGTAATCTAAATGTGAAACTTGTAACATCATATGATATTATGATAGAGAAAAGGGGAGAGAAGAGGAGAAAAGGGGGGTGGAATGTGGGGGAGGAGAGAACAGCTGTCTGTGCATCATAGCACCACATAAAATACACATGAAATAAATCATTATTTAATATGATTGATGGTCTCACGAGACGAAGAGGTGTAACAAGCATCCAAGAGTGTGTGACCTCTACTTCCCTCTCTGTCCATCCTCCCATGCAGATCGGCTCCTTCTTCATGATCAACCTGTGCCTGGTGGTCATCGCCACCCAGTTCTCGGAGACCAAGCAGCGTGAGCACCAGCTGATGCAGGAGCAGAGGGCGCGCTGCCTGTCCTCCTCCACGCTGGCCAGCGAGCCGGGCGACTGCTACGAGGAGCTGTTCCAGCTGCTCTGCCACATGCTGCGCAGGGCCAGGCGGCGCACCGTGGCCCTGCTCTACACGCTGCGGGGGAAGCCGCGCGGCTTCGCCCGCGAGGGCAGAGGCGCAGGGGGAGGGGAGCGCGCCGAAGGGAAGGCCAACGGGCAGGGAGCACGGGAGCGGAGAGGGGTGAGGCACGGTAAGGATGGAGTGATGGTGTGTGAGTTTGTGAGTCTGGGGGGGCTCTGTGACTCTTGTGCCTGAGCTATGCTTCCTCGCTCAACGCTTTTGAAACCGTTGCTCCACAGATAATGATGTCTTTAGCGTCAGAAAAAAGTGTCTCGGGAACTACCTGGAGAACGTTGTTATGTCGCAGACACCATGATATTTTGTCACGCAATGAGCTTGGCTAGAGAGAGAGTTCCGTCAGTGTAGTGGTGTCTGACAGCCGGGTGAGCAGCAGCAGCTTCCTCCCCGGGGGAAAACAGCCAGGGCTCAGTGTGGGTGAGAGGTCTCGAAAGAGGAGGGAGCCGTCCGTCGTCTGTCAAAACCGATGCCTGGAGATACGGACACCAGGGCCTGTGGTTATTTTTGTGCATTTAGGATTGGGACAATCACATAATGGGGAGCGCTCCCCTCTACCATAAACCATGGCTAATTTTACTGTCTTTCAGAGGCTGTAGCGGGCTCATTTTTAAAGGTAGAGCGAAGTTACTGATATCATATGAAACTAGAAGACCGCATGAATCCATTGCTACCAAGCGTGACATCCAAAATTAGATTCAATCTCTGTGAGGGGAAAAACGGCCATGGCCAGATTCAAAGGCGTCCCTTGACCTCTCACCTCAATACAGTATATCTGAATGATAATGGGTTCTATGGGTACCCACAAGTCTCCTTTTACAGACATGCCCACGCTAAAAAAAACAAAAAAAAAACACAGTTTTTTGCATGCATTATAAATTTAACAAATTTACCACGAGAGGAAGGGGGTTGTGGCCACATTTACCACTGGTACAGGGTTGTGGCACGAGGCGAAGCCGAGTGCTATAAACCCTGTACCAGTGGTAAATGTGGCCACAACCCCCTTCCTCGAGTGGTAAATTTGTTTTCTACAACAGCTACCAAATAATATAAAAAATACACAATTGTAACATCCAATTCATTTATTTACAATCATTACTGGTTTCAGAATACATTTATCCTTCCGCCACAGAATATAGTTCCATACACAAGATCAATGATTGCACTAAACATTTAGTTGCCTTTGAGCCAAAAAACAACTAACCTATTCCTTAACAGGATTCACAGTTATTGATACATTGCCTGTAAAAGTACAGTTATTTAAACAGTTATCTAAAGCAGCCCGTTTTGGTGGTGGTGTGTTGATATCTGGTGACGGCAGAGGGTGTTTGTTTGTTTGACAGTCCCAGGTTCGGGGTCCGGGCGCTAGTCCGACCTCCCGCTAGTCCGACCTCCCGCTAGTCCGAACTCGTGACAACTCAAGCTCAGCCAGTTCTCTCTCCCCAATTTTACCATGTCGTTCTTTGTTCACTTCACCTTCATCTTCATCTAACCACTGCTCAAAACTCAATCCACCCAGTAAATCAAACGTTACTACGAAATCGGACATTTCCTTGTTAGAGATCGGACATTTCCTTGTTAGAGATTTGTAGACTGACAGGCTAACAGTGGGCGGAGTCAGCACAGGCGTTCTTCATTCATCAGGGAGCGGAGTGATACTGCGGTTGGAGTCGAACTGTAGATTGTTGGCCTATTTACCACTGTTGCTAGCTAATCAGAATCCAGTATTCACTCATGCTGTTGTAGAAGTGTTATTTTTGCCTATTTCTATTTCTGCATACTAGGGGACCCTAAACAATACGGGAATTGCAGAAATTGGGTATGACTGGAAAGCTGAGACTCTTGTGAATTCAATTAGCCCAATTGTATTCATGTGTGATCTATGGTATGGGGATGGCCGTCATCCTATTATAAAAGGCCTCACTCATATCCTATCCTATAAAAGGGAGCATGTGGGCAATGTTTCTCTGTTTAAATGTTTGTGCCGGCCACAGCTATGCCGCTTTACCTGTGATCGGGCTGAAACTTTCAGGGGGTGTAAAGAGCACCCTGACCTGACCTAATGGAGTCAGATTTTGTAATTAGGGCAGATGGGCAGATTAATTGCCCTAATTGCCCTATTGCCCTAAGGCTGAGGCTATTGTTCAGTGATGATGTCATCAGTGATGATGCCATCAGCGATGTCATCAGTCTGAGGCTATATAAGTGATGGGAGTATACTGTAAGTAGGTAGAATCGGGGAGGAACCAGACGGAGACGATGGCTTCTGCCCCTGGGCTGGGCAGGTGACCTGACGGAGCCAGATCTTTTAATTAGGTGATTGCCCCCTAATGATATGATGTAATCAGTGATGTCATCTGTGATGATGTCATCAGTGATGTCCTCCTTCCTGGCTGAGGCTATACGTTCAGTGATGATGTCATCAATGATGCCATCTGTGATGATGTCATCAGTGATGTCATAGAGCAGGCGAGTCCGTGTAGGCGACGCACAGTGGTCATCAGTGATGTCATAAGACCAAGTGAGCCCGCACAGCGGTCGAGCTGCGTATGCAAGCTGCAGGGCCTGCTCGGCGAGCTGCAGGGCCTTCTCGGCGAGCTGCAAGGCGGGCGATAGCGATCGCCCGCCTAGGAATCATGCCTAGTACTCTAAACATTCAACATTTGAATAGATGCCTAATCAAAACATTACAGATTTGTGACTAGAAAACCTTGACACACAGTTCTGAGCTGCACCTCAAATTAACCTTCAGGTTCCCAGCTTTCAGATGTGTGCCACTTCTATGTGGCACATATACTGTTGACCTGCGATCTTACCCTACATCAGCCATTCCCCTCTAAAAAAAAAAAAAAAAATGGTGTCTGGTAGGGAGGGGTGGAGTAGAAGATGTTAAATTAATTGACTTGACTTGACTTAACTTGATGATATGGCGGGATAATGACCCTGCAAACTAAGTGAAGTAGTGCAAAAAGCATGTGAACTAAAGTGCTCCACTATTGTGGTACTCAAAAATAATTTAGCAAGTTTGGCAGGTCTGCATGTGCCCCTTTTTAACATTGAGCACCTGCCCCTCTGCGCAGCTCTGGATTTAGCAATCAGGCGCAGTCCATTTTTTTAACCACACTCTCGCATTAGTGCCACAACCTGTCAGTCATTCCATTTTTACCCCTAGTCCCGCCCTCAAAACAGCAGCTGGGACTGCAAAGTGGCACAGACTATTATGTCGTATGCGAAGCGCAGCGATAATATTTGAGCCTGGGGATAGACTAGACACGGGAGGTGGTGGAGATGCTATTGAAGAGAATACTGAGATCTTGATGGATGAGAAGAGGAGCGGCTTCTGGTGATCTCAGACCTGGGTGTCAAAGTGATGAACTGGAGGTGAATGGGGTGGAGGAGGGCCGCTACGAATTGCACTGAAATGACAGCTGACAGGCAGCACAGAGGAGAACAGCCTTTAAAATAGACACCTAAGGTGTGATTGGCTGATAGGAAGATGAGGCTACTGTCTAGCTCTGATTGGTCTAACAAAAGCACTATGATAATAAGCTGATATGAACAGGAGATGGGAAAGAGAGAGGGAGAGAGAGGGGAATGCATGAATGCATGGTGAAGATAGTCTTCCTTGTTGAACTTAGGCTAAGCTTAATTATAGCTGTGACACTGAGTTAAAGATCATTTAAACACTATTTTATGGGTTGAGTGTGTTTTTCTATATATTAATTATGCAGGGAATGTTGACTGTGCATGGATACTGTCGTCAGCACCAGCCTGCTTCACATTCATACAGTTACACATTCATACCTGGGAGCTATAACCACAGTCTTCTACTGTCGGCTACTGGGAGCTGCCCAGTGGGGACACCGTGAAGTGCCTTGCTCAAAGGCATCTCGTCAGTGGTTTATATATTACATTATTTATTATGTAATGATACAAACATAAATCAAGCCAATGCCTCTTTCACACTAGCCTGGTTCCAGACTCATAAATTGCATCCTGACACTTTTCACATGTTGTTGAGGGATTCAGAGAGTCTGGTGTTGCTCTAGTCAACGGCTTGTTGAGCCCAATCATCAACGTCTTTGTGGGCAGGACTGAAGTTTGAACCGTCCGTGCAACAGTTTTTCACGGGTATTTTAGCAGCATAGATGTGTTGAACTCAATACCTGGCTAGCTTAACCAATAAGAACATATATTTTTGTCAAAATTGACCCGATATTCATGGTGAGGTGAGATGCTTAGTGGCTAACTGGGAAGCAATCTCAAGCTGAAATGGCTGTTCAGGTTAGTACGGTATTACATACTGTATCTCAAAACTAAAAGTATCAAATGCAGCTGACAAAGATGTAACTTATTTGTAACTATTGAACTGTGAAAATGGTATTGAGGTGTACGGTATGATAGATTAAACACCCTCCATTCGTTCCCGTCCAGATGCTCCTTGCCCCCACCACAGCAAAC
>NC_139626.1:49423799-49463799 GCF_964638095.1 Poromitra crassiceps
ACTGACGGTGTAGTGGTCTGAGAGGCGAATCACAGGGCGAAGTCAGTCTTTCAGAAAGCTAATCAGACGGTGTGTTTTTGCGCCTCCTGGTGGGTGAAAACAGAAGTGGACTTCCAGGGTGGAAAAAGAATATCGGCACCGCAGCAGCGCCGCACTTTGCATGCAGGACAGTCGCGGGGCAGTCGTCCCACTTTGGCTGGCTGCATCTGTACATGCTGTTGGAGTCAGATTACATTAGGCTTTAGCTTTATACTATAACTTTAGATCAAGACTGGATTGGCCTCATCGTAGCGGAGAATACGAACGTGTCTCCTCCTGTTTGACGTTCTGGTGATATCATTCACCTTATATGGACCAAGAATGCGAGGCATCCGAATCGACGGTGACCGCATGGATAATGCAACTGCATTGGTTCTTTGGGGTCCTTGCTTACATAGTCCGCTAAAAGTGCCTGACGAAAGATTGAGCTTAAAATATGTTCATAGCTGGGTAGGTCCCGCTAGCATTGCTGCTAAGCTAGCATTGATGCTAAGCTAGCATGGACTTTTAGCTGTGGTAAAAAAAAAACACACACACATTTCCAGAGATGGCCCGCAGTGACAACAGAATACACACGCAGACTTAGCTAAGGGTCTTACCTACATGTGTATGAGGGGGGCATAATGTGTGCTCATAACATGTATAACTATAACGTTAGTTGCTGGTCTAACCAGAGACGATGAACAGTGGAGCCACACTGCAGCCCAGAGGGAGCGCTTGTAATTGACCCCGGCGCACGCTGAAACTGGCACGAGCGGGCGGAGTTTTTTCTTTCATTTCTTCCTCCATAAAAATGAACGGTGTTACCGGTGTGCATGTTATTGTAATCGGTGTATGCCCCACCACCGTGTAACACCGGTGACACCGACTACCGCGGCAAGCCTAGCTGGAACCCCTTAGGCCGTATAAACAATATGGATCGGTTTGTGGACTCGCGTTTTGAAGCCTCTAGTTTGACGTTTTTGGCCGCTGCCATCATGGTTCTTGTGCAGCTCGTGTTTTTTTTCCATAATCCACCAGCTTCCCACCCGCAGACACGGCCAATTGTGTCTGTAGAAACGTCTGACCAAGCCGGAAGTAAAGTACCGCTGCCGGGAATTGAACCCGGGTCTCGGCGGTCGGGTGCTTTTACCTTAGTGTCACGTGGTCACATCCGTCTTACGTCAGCACGCTTCCAGCGACATGAGTGCCAACAGGTATCGGGCGGCGGAATCTGACTAACTGGGCTGTTACAGAAGTCCGGCACGCCTCTTTTTTTTTGTCTTGGGGGCGTTAACCACTTTTCAAGAGTAGTGTTCCAGACGTAGATCACATCTACGTCTGGCTGCTGCGAGACTACTTTGACCCCTACACTACCCAAATGCCCCCTAACCTCTCTCTTGTCTATCTCTTGCACATCTATCTCATGCATCCGTCTTACATCTGTTCTCCCTCAATCCATTACTGTATAATGTGATTTCCCAGCCAACTGGGTAGACATGTCTCCACTGCAGGTTAGCCGGCACGCTGAAGGCAGGCGTGCCGGAGCGTAATCGCACCTTTAGCTCAGATCACGCGCAGCGAGACTTCCTCCTAACAGCTGAAAATGATCCGTCCATGCTCCCTTCCATACAACTCTGTGATGTCAGGAATACACCTCTGTGTGATGTCAGAGATACACCTCTGTGTGATGTCTCCTTCCATACACATCTGTGATGTCAGAGATACACCTCAGTGTGATGTCAGAGATACACCTCTGTGTGATGTCTCCTTCCATACAACTCTGTGATGTCAGGAATACACCTCTGTGTGATGCCTCCTTCCATACACCTGTGTGATGTCAGAGATACACCTCAGTGTGATGCCTCCTTCCATACAACTCTGTGATGTCAGGAATACACCTCTGTGTGATGCCTCCTTCCATACACCTGTGTGATGTCAGAGATACACCTGTGTGTGATGCCTCCTTCCATACACCTGTGTGATGTCAGAGATACACCTGTGTGTGATGCCTCCTTCCATACACCTGTGTGATGTCAGAGATACACCTCTGTGTGATGCCTCCTTCCATACACCTGTGTGATGTCAGAGATACACCTGTGTGTGATGCCTCCTTCCATACACCTGTGTGATGTCAGAGATACACCTCTGTGTGATGCCTCCTTCCATACACCTCTGTGATGTCAGGAATACACCTCTGTGTGATGCCTCCTTCCATACACCTGTGTGATGTCAGAGATACACCTCTGTGTGATGCCTCCTTCCATACAACTCTGTGATGTCAGGAATACACCTCTGTGTGATGCATCCTTCCATACACCTGTGTGATGTCAGAGATACACCTCTGTGTGATGCCTCCTTCCATACACCTGTGTGATGTCAGAGATACACCTCTGTGTGATGCCTCCTTCCATACACCTGTGTGATGTCAGAGATACACCTGTGTGTGATGCCTCCTTCCATACACCTGTGTGATGTCAGAGATACACCTCTGTGTGATGCCTCCTTCCATACAACTCTGTGATGTCAGGAATACACCTCTGTGTGATGCCTCCTTCCATACACCTGTGTGATGTCAGAGATACACCTCTGTGTGATGCCTCCTTCCATACACCTGTGTGATGTCAGAGATACACCTGTGTGTGATGCCTCCTTCCATACACCTCTGTGATGTCAGGAATACACCTCAGTGTGATGCCTCCTTCCATACACCTCTCTGACATGTTTTAATTCTCTGCTTTTTCTCCACCCCCCTGCGCCGCTCTCGTTCTCTTTTGTTCACTCGTTGTCTCTATATCAATATATTCTCCCTCTCCTGTCGCCCTCACTCCTCCCTCCATCGCAGTGGTGGGGTGTCTCTCATCTCGGCAGCAGCTAAAAATAGAGAAATGGAGAGAGAGAGAGAGAGAGAGAGAGAGATGGATGTAGATAAAGAGAGAGAGAGACATGGTGAGAGAGAGAGAGAGAGAGAGATACTTTGCTCTGTTAATAAGGAGGAAATAGGGAGTAGGAATGTCTGTGGTTACACAGTTGGCTTAGCATAGTGTGTACACACACATACATACACACACACGCACACACACATGCACACATACATACACACACACACACACACACACACACACACACACACACACACAGAGAGAGAGGAGTCGTGCCTCCATCTGTTTGAACAGCGGTATCAGAGGCTTAATCAGTCTCATTGCTCTGATCCTGGACCTGTAGCAGCCTGGAGATAAGTGCCTCCACCTGTTCAACTGCACCCCAGGTCACCGGCTCCACTGGTCTGGGAGCAGCAATTAAGTCGTGTGGGAAGCCGTCACCTGCCACCCGCCAAACGCTTGTAAATGTCATGGTTGCGGCTGACATGTTTGTCTGGTCTACAGCAGCAGCCACTTAGGCAGCTACCCAGCCGTCATCTGGAGGTCATATTAGATCCTGTGACAAACAAACTGGCAGGTGACATCAAAGCAGGATGTGACATCAAAGCAGGATGTGGCTGCAAGACTTTGCACTTTGTATGCCCTTTTTAAAGGGACATTCTTCTGATAACAAGCCCAAAACAATGACTACGTTTAGCCTACATGGACTGTTATAATCTGACTATAGGGATGTGGATTTTCGGTTAATTCTACTTTCGACTAACCGACACCCTTAATCGGTTAACCATCAGTAAAACTTTTTTTTAAAGACGTGAACTATTAATTAGTGGTGTGCCTTCACTCCTGCGCTCCATTCAGGCTTTCAGTCAGACGGCATTAGAGTGTGCGAATCCGGTACTGCAGTGCTTCCCAAACACTACCAAATCCACTTGAATTATTATTCTTATGCATTAGACCTATGTCTTATGTCATAGACTAATATCTGTTAACTCATTGAGTGCCAGCCACTTTTGGAGAACGGAAGCTCCCAGTGCCAGAGTTTCAGAGCGTTTTCAGTGATTTCTCGAGGCCCACAGAATATTGTGTGATATTACTATGTAAACACCGAACACACACAAAGAACGAGGAGACCCTGTTCTATCATCTGCAAAAAAAAGTTTATTGATACCATTTTCCGTTCTTTAGTTATGAGCCGGAGAAGATGGGCTGTTTTGAGCAAAAAGACAGTTTTCAAATTATAAGCTGAGATATTCAGCCTTTTGTGAAATGCAGCATTTCAAGCACATTCACTGACTCTAGCTAATATTTTCTGATGTAGTGACGTGGTGTAGTTCTGTGCAGCCTGCGTGCCCCACCCCCCTCTCCCCCCCTGAGCTGCAAACTCCTCCCCACACGCACCCAGTCTATTTTTCGGAGCCTCCGTTTTTGCGCCGGGCGGCTGACGGCGGCTCCCGGGCGGATCACAGCGCGACAAGGAAATGCCAAACGGGACTGCAGGAAAAGGTTTGGCCGTTCGGCGTCGGGTGCTGCCTTTCTGGCGGGTAATCGTGTGGAGAAACTATATGCAGACAGACAGACAGAGGCAGAGGAGCTCTGTTGTGTGCGCGGATTGACTGATGTTCGCAGCCCGACTTCAGCTGCAGACAGAGCAATCTATATGGCTCTGGCTGCAGCATGCATCGGTTTCTCTTTGATCACGGCTTTCTCCTGCAGTTTTCCGGACCTTTCTATAATCTGGAGAGCACTGTCGCCACCTAAGGGTTCTGTAAAATAGGTTAGACACATTCAATAGCTCCCATATTGTAAGAGGCGATGTAAGAGGCTTAGATCGACATCCCCCCGTCGCAATTGACGAACATGTTCGTCCTTGGCACTCTACGTTACTAAACGAAATGACGAACATGTTCGTCCATGGCACTCAATGAGTTAAGTGTTATTCTTGCATGGAGAAGAGCACTGCAGTCACTGTATTCACCTTATGTAGCCACCCCCATTTGACCCGGTTGTGTGGTCGTGTGACAACTTCCGGCTAAAAATAAAATAAAATAAAATGGCTGCGCTGCTCCAATATCAGCTAACTCTGAATTAACTAATAATTTAGCCAATTGTATGTAACATACCAAATAAAAGCAAACGGCAATGTCTAAGAATGCAAGGCCATGTAACTGGCTCGTTAATTCTCGCATTCCATTGAATTACGTTAACGTCTGTGGGTCTTATAGACGTAAGTGGCTCGCGCTGCGCTCGGAGGAGAGAGAACCATCTGAAGCTTTCTTTGTTGGAGTCCAGGTATGTTTTACAAGAAAGTGCTCGTCATTGTCGACGATAACGTGATCTGACCTGGCTAACAGTGGATACTCGCTTGCTTGCTGTGTACCGAGCTCAAAGTAGTAGGCTACGTTCTTTGTTTTACCCCCTGTGACGAAGCGTCTGGTCCCCAAAAGATAATCAGCTCGTGTCAAATCACACTCGTCACATTAACACCATACGTCTTTGCTCAGATAGATCAAGCAAAAAGTCTCAAAATGATGGGAGCGGCCTACCTCCACTGCATGTGCGACGACATCTCGACAGTCAGGTCTGTCTATGGCCGACCCAAGCAATGGTGTGGAGCTGGCCGTCGGCAGCTCCCCTTCAGTAGATTAGGGACGCTAAATATAACGAAGAAACGGACACACACACACTCACACCCACACACACACGTGAGAACAGAGAGGAAAACTGGAGAAGTGGGACCTACAGGAGCACTACATGCTTCCTGGTCAAACTAGCGAGGTAACAGAGAGAGCTCGCCCCACCTGAACTCGATGATTATAAACTCTAAGCCACTCCCACTTCCTGCTTTCCCTCTGATGCAAAGACGTAATATTAACATATTCAATTAGTACACAAGGGGGCGTCCGACAATACACGTCAATTTGCATGTCACTCTGTGACACCCCCTGCACTGTCCGCTACAAAAACAACTCTCTTCTTCTGGCGTTCTTTTGTATTTCGCGCCGTGACCGCCGGAAGTGTTAACACGACCCGGAAGAATTTGGCCCACCCTTATGTATGAACATAAGGTGAATAGGAGGGAGCGAGGGGCGCACGCGGGGGAGTGGCTCGCCTCGTCCTGCTCTCACACAGATACACACACAGACAGAGCCAGAGAGAGGAGGAGAGGAGGACACACAGTAAACACAAACGAGTAGGGGCATCACAGTGACCATGTGGAAGATGTTTGTTGCTTGAAACACGGGGGGCGATCGATCTCTCTAAACACTGAGCGAATGTAAATAGAAAGTATGGACCGGGTCCCGACTCCGGAGAAAGCCTAAGCGGAGAAATGCAGTTTCTCACTGCCTGCCTGCAGACCGCAGCGATGTTTGTCGCTGCCCATTCATTTTTGGATGCCATCATTTGTATTGGATCGCGTTGCCGTCGCCATGTATCCCAAGCATATGTTGCTGTAGTCTGCACGGGGCGTCGTCAGAGGACAAATGTTTTGTTTGTACAATTTACATCGTACTTTGTCGCCTTTCTGGACGAAATAGTCCCACAACGGGCTTTTTTAAAGGTCCCAATTCGTGCAGCTGTAACCTCTTAAAAACGTGTTTCTCTGGTCCATAAAACATGATTCTGGATTAATTTGTCGAAAATATAGCAACCCTGTTTGTTGTGACGGAGTTGTCACTTCCTCATCTCGTTGCGTCCCAAGAATGGTCTGTTTCTATAATATATTCAGAACTAACAGTTCCCATTGGCCGCTGAGGGAGAGCCCGCCCCAGGCTCCCAGCGGCCAATCAGATTAGCGTCTCTGTGGACCAGCACGCTAGGTTGTGTCCACAACTAACGCTATCGCTAACTTAACGGTTGCTACGCTAAAGAGGACATCTCAAAATGCCTAGACTTACCGAATGCACCTCCGCAGTTGCTGGATCACGTACAGTTGGCGTCGTTCCAGCTAGAAGTGTTCATTTTGTGGCTATAGACAAAATGGTGCAGGTAGCTTGTGTGAGAGAGACCCGCGCAGTATGCGTGAGGAAGCTCGTGACGTCCCGAATCGATACCCCGTCTGGGAAACAGAGTGTTTGGGGGTGTGGCTTGAAGGAGACTGCAGGGGGAAGCTGGATAGGGACAAATCCAACTGTGGCAGTTCTGAGGTTGTGACCACTCATTACAGGGAGGGCTGACAGCAGTATATATGCATTTACAAGTAAAAACAGCTTTTGCACGGAATGGGACCTTTAAACATACCTCGACATGTTCCTTTCTGTTTCACTCGTCTGCTCAAAGCAGAGAGGAGCAGAGGGGGGCGGGGTGTGTGGCTGTGACATGTGGAGCTGTGTGTGCGCGCTGCTTGATCAGACATCAGACAAGCAGGTGTGAATGAAAATCGACATCAACCATATATTTATTGCCAAATCAAGCTTTATTAACCCTTGTGCCATGTTTTAATATACTTATTATAACATTGCTTCCCACAAAGTAGGAAAAAAATAGCCAGATTGGCAACAATATTGTATGCAAATTAACATGCAAATTGTCAGTTTAACCGACATGCTTAACCGATCAAAGACGTTCTCGGCGGTTAAACGGTTAACGGTTAACGGTCGACGTCCCTAAATCTGACTATTGACCTCCTTACAAAATAAGCCAATTAGGCTCGGGACTCAATCCCAGAATGCAATGCGCATGAATCATCAATGAACCATCGCTAAATCGTTGAATTGTTACCTGATGGGTATGGAAAGATAGCACTCCAAAGCCTTCACTGAGAATGCAAATAGTGAGCATGGACCTATTAAAAATGACACAAGACGATTGTCAGAAAAATCAGTGAGGCGTCAGTGAGTGAGCTGTTGTAACTCAAAGGGTGCGCACGAACATGAAAGTACGGTGAGGCTGTTTTTATACACGTAATGATGACAATCTCACGAATTAATTAATCCTCTTGATTTTCGTTCTATTTAATAGGACAGACTCAGTTTGCAAAGCTGGTGAAAGATTCATTTTGAGACGTACCAACTACTGTGGCCAGTGGGGGGGCGGGGGGGGGGGTCGGCAGTAACCCTGCTGATAACACAGGCATTCAGTGTAACATTGATTGACGCGCCAACGAGTCTACCCTGTCATTTCTGAATGAGTTTCTGGATGCTTAATGTGATTAGCATGCGGAATGAGCTTTACACTGCAGTGTTTCTGCCTGAGCACTGCGGCTTCAGGAGCCAACTTCATCTGGAAGCACCACAGGCGTGACACTTCACTCCTCGTGCTGCTATGAGACTTCCTCATGGTGTGGTGTGGGAAAAGTTATCTTGTACAAATCAACTCTATTCTTTATTCAACATTTCGAGTTGATTTATTGTGATTTATCTACATAGTATAGTATATAATAATAATAATAATAATAATAAACTTTATTTGTATAGCACCTTTCATAACATAAAATGAAGCTCACAGTGCTTTACAGTAGGACCCAGATAAGAGCAACAGCAACAGATGCTGGTAAAACAACAAGAGGATCCAAAGTAATAACAGTCATGAGAATAAAAACAGAAATAGCAATAAAAGCAACAGTAAAACAATAAGACAATAAAAGCAAGGCACGGATAAAAAATCAATTAAAAGCCAGAGTATAAAAATAAGACTTAAGCTGCTTCTTAAAACTAACTATGGTTTGTGCTTCTCTAATGTGTACAGGTAGCTTATTCCAGACCGTTGGAGCATAGAAGCTGAAAACTGCTTCACCAAACTTAGTGTAAACTAAGTACTGTGCTGTAAATGTTGCACTGTGACAACAATATACATTTCCACACCTTTTTTGTTTTGATGATGTCACATGATGACAAAAGTTAGGCCAACTTCTGGGTTCTTCAGCTATTAGTTTGTAAGAACTGCTTGTATAGCAAAATATACTCTATATACTCTATTGTCACGATGATAAAACACATTCTCAAGCATTTTATAATGAAGCACATTGTTGTACTGTAGGCAGGGCTTCTATGTATGGATGTATGCATTATGCTTTAAGCTATGATTGGTAAAGGGTTCAGTCACAGGCAGCTTAACATATTCCCCACAGAGGAGATGAAGGCAGCACAGAGCCGAGCTGTCATTCAAATAAACGGCTACCGTAATTACTTACTGTAGGTTTACTGCCTGTTCTGTAGCATTGCTGCCAATTACTTCGCTTTATCGCCTGTAGCATTGCCACAAATGCGCTGTGGGATTCTACAGAAGCTGTGCTTGTTTTCTCTGCATTTGTTTAAAAATAAACAGCTATTTGTATTTTTCTGATTATTCGTCACAGATGGTTGTTGTTAGCAGCGTACAGTATCTTACCTGGGCCAGGACAGAATGATCCCACACAGTCCCAACTCTCCTCCATCCAATGAAGTTAGATCATTAGAGGGCCCTCCTGCCCCCCCCACAGTACCACAATAATTAATCTCTTAATTGGGCATTAAGACACCACCCCCTAAAAAAAACAAAAGATGTGAAGATAACAGATACAGACACAACTTGTTCTTCTTCTTCACTTTCCTAAAAAGCTTTTTGTGGCATTGAATCGCCCCGCCTTTTATTTTCCTCCAGACATCAGCCGACTGGAGAGCAGGAGTCTTTAGACCTGGGTAGACCTGGTCTCAGGTCTCCAGTAATGATCTCCAGGGGCTGTTGACCTGGTTAGACCTGGTCTCAGGTCTGCAGTAATGATCTCCAGGGGCTGTTGACCTGGTTAGACCTGGTCTCAGGTCTGCATAATGATCTCCAGGGGCTGTTGACCTGGTTAGACCTGGTCTCAGGTCTGCAGTAGTGATCTCCAGGGGCTGTTGACCTGGGTAGACCTGGTCTCAGGTCTCCAGTAATGATCTCCAGGGGCTGTTGACCTGGTTAGACCTGGTCTCAGGTCTGCAGTAATGATCTCCAGGGGCTGTTGACCTGGTTAGACCTGGTCTCAGGTCTGCATAATGATCTCCAGGGGCTGTTGACCTGGTTAGACCTGGTCTCAGGTCTGCAGTAGTGATCTCCAGGGGCTGTTGACCTGGTTAGACCTGGTCTCAGGTCTGCAGTAATGATCTCCAGGGGCTGTTGACCTGGTTAGACCTGGTCTCAGGTCTGCAGTAATGATCTCCAGGGGCTGTTGACCTGGGTAGACCTGGTCTCAGGTCTGCAGTAGTGATCTCCAGGGGCTGTTGACCTGGTTAGACCTGGTCTCAGGTCTGCAGTAGTGATCTCCAGGGGCTGTTGACCTGGGTAGACCTGGTCTCAGGTCTGCACTAATGATCTCCAGGGGCTGTTGACCTGGTTAGACCTGGTCTCAGGTCTGCAGTAGTGATCTGCAGGGGCTGTTGACCTGGTTAGACCTGGTCTCAGGTCTGCAGTAGTGATCTCCAGGGGCTGTTGACCATGTGTGGCTGTTCTGCAAACATCCCATCGTTACCAACATCGGTGGGCACACATCATTAGCCTGCGTTTTCACACTGCTAAACACTCATTAGTACTGACAAACACACACACACACATGCACACGCACACAAATGCGCGCACATAACACATGCCCGCACGCGCACACACACACCAGAGTCCTGCGCGGGTCTGATTTTCAAGACCCGGTTCCGCCCGGCCCCGCGACGTGCAGTACCGACCCCGCTCCGCAAACCCGCACATATGATCAATCAGTACCGCAACCCACCCCGCCCCGCAGACATGAGACCCGCCCCCCGACCCGGAACCGCATATATATAATAACCGTTAATCTGCAGTGCAAACATTTTGTAGTGAACCTAATGAAACTGCCACCCTTTCACACGAGAGGCGAACAGCAGTCTTTCTGGCCGAGACTCGTCAGCTGATGTAGCCTACGTTAATTAGCTTTTAGCAGCTGCTAGCTCACTAACCAGCTGGATAGCTCTGCTATCAGACACACAGACAGTTACAGCAAGCAAAGTGACTTACCAGCTATTTCCAATATGTCCGGTATAATCCATACTGCCTTTATGATTGCTGTTGGAGGAACGTAAATCCACGTTGGGATGAGACCTCTCCACTTTCACGCTATCCATCCATGACATGTTGTTGCCTGTTGCTATGAAAACAGCCAGTGTGTATGTTTGACTGGAAGCTAACGTTAGCCTACTATATTATCTGTCCGACTCGTATTGTCTCCAATCAATCACCTTGACCGCAGCTGAGTTTTGAATGTTTTGTGCAGTCAATATAGCGTCACACATTGCATAGTATGCGCATACTTGAAACGATGCCGGTTATGTAGCCTAAACAAAAGCGAAAACGTGCATCAGAAACTTTTCTCCTGTTCGAGTCAGACCAGCTGCCAGACACCCCCCCTGCCAGACACACCCCCCCCTGCCAGACACCCCCCCTGCCAGACACACCTCCTGCCTCCATCTGAGTGCAACAGAAAAACATACATGGCTCATACGTCGTCGTTGTTCCACCCGCCGCCCGTCCGCATTTATTAATTTTTACCCGCCGCCCGACCCACCAATTTACAGAAGTGTATTTTTTACCCGCCCCCCGCGTTTTTTTGCGGGTACCCGGCGGGGCCCCGCGGAACCCCGACCCGGTGCAGGACTCTGACACACACACACATACACGTACGTGTAAATGCAAAACACACAGTCCCCATTGATTCTGGCTGGTGAAATGTCAGAAGTGTCATTGCTTAAGTTACAGGGAAGCTCAGTGGAATAGTGATGGAAAAACCGTGCCAAATTTAGCTCAGAGCTGTGTGGTGTGTGTGTGTGTGTGTGTGTGTGTGTGTGTGTGTGTGTGTGTGTGTGTGTAGATAGGCTACCTGTTTATAGTGAGCAAAGGGTGGGGGAAGAGAGATACCCCTCCAGGGTAGAATGTGGGAGAGGAGAAGCCAAAATCTATAATAAAGTTGACGTGTGGCAGTCTGTGTGGGGCACAGGGCGCCTCAAAGGCACCATGACAGCTTACGTTACGTCCTTCAGCAAAACAAAAGGGACAAGAAGAACGTGACACAGGCGCTGTGTGCAACCATCAGCCCCCCCCTTTGTGTGTGGACCTAACGTTAGTTACCATGGTGCTTTTGAGGCGCTGTGTGCATATCACTGCGCCAGGCGTCCATGTTTGGAAAGAAGTTCCGGCTGTGTATTTAGTTTGAAAAGAAGCGTTTGATTTTGGATGATTGTCTCATGGCGTGGTGACGAGTCACAACATGTAAAAAACTCTCGTAACGAGACAAGCCCCGTCTTTTATTGTCACACGAACACCACAATACATGCATGTGGCCACAACACACTCATGCTGACGGTGGCCGGTGAAAAGTGTCCTCTGCATTTAACCCATCCAGGCATGTCCTTTCCTCCGGGGGGCAGGCCGGGAGCAGTGGTCGCTTTCTCGTACAGCGCCCGGGGATCAACTTCGGATGTTGTCGTCACTGGTCCGATGACGATGACGATCTGATCTTCTGCATGTTTTTAGTGGGGGGGTTATATACGGAGGAACCCCCTGGGGGAGCACGGGGAGAACATGCAAACTCCACACAGAGAGAAAGGCCCTTACGACGAGATACCCCACCTGGGCAGTAGGCACTGAAGATATGGGGGGAAAACAACCACAGCGCCCACAGTGTCCCAGGCGAGAATCGAACTCAGGACCTTCTGACTGTGAGGCGACAGCTCTACCACTGAGCCACCGTGCCCCCCACTGAGCCACCGTGCCCCTACATACTGTGTGAGCGTTTGGGCGCTGTTGGAATGTGTATTTTTGGTGACTGAATGGCGGGATGCTGCTGTGCCATTGACTATGTAGAGCTAAGCTCACTCACAGGAGAGTTACTGCACACACAGAGGAGAGAAAAGCATCTCTATTCTCAGTTTAATATCAGGAATGTGGCAACTAGGCGAAACTAGTAGTAACGTTAATGTGAATGAAACAGGGAGCTGATATTTAGTGTGATGTAGGCTATTTGTGTTGCACTGGCTGAAAGTGAACTTGTATTTAACACGGTGTTAAACAAAGGCAAGGCACATTGACTGGACTGCATCTAGCTATAGAGGGAAAAAAAGGAAAATAATCTCACGGACTGGAGTCTTCCTTCAAGTGCGTAACATTGTACACACTGTAAACCATGAACTTCATCAAATCAGTTTTTATGTTTGTGAGCATATTTGCAAGTATATTACAACTGTGTGTGCGCGTGTGTGTGTGTGTGGGTGGGTGTGTGTGTGGGTGGGTGGGTGTGTGTGTGTGGGTGGGGGGGGGGTTACAAGGTTGTGTGCAAGCTGTTGTGCCACTCCTTGCCCTTTCCACCAATCAGTTTGTGCCAGTGGGTGCATGGAGAGTGGAGTGGATGATAACTACACAAAGGGACGACAAAGTGAGAGAAAGATGGAGAGAGATAGAGAGAGAGAGAGAGAGAGAGAGAGAGAGAGAGAGAGAGAGGAAGGACTCGGTCGTGTGGAGTCTCCCTTTGCTTATTTCTGTTCTCAGTAATGCACTTGCCGTGTGTGTGTGTGTCTGTGTGTCCGTCTGTGTGTGTGTGTGTGTGCGTGCGCATGTGTGTCTGTGCGTGCGTGCGCGTGTGTGTCTGTGTGTCTGTGTGCGTGCCTGTGTGTGTGTGTGTGTATAATAGCTTTATTTCCTCCATGTATTGATTGGCTGGGACAGCATGTGGAGAATGCGTAACCAAAGTGACCTATAGCGCTGCCACAGACGGTGTCCTCTCATTTCCCCCTTTTCCTTTTCTCTCCTTATGTCCTCTTGCCTCCTCTCCTCTCCTCCTCTCCTCTCCTCTTACCTCATTTGCTCTCATCTCCCCTCCTCTCATCCTCTCCCCTCCTCTCATCCTCTCCCCTCCTCTCATCCTCTCCCCTCCTCTCATCCTCTCCCCTCCTCGCATCATCTCTCCTCCTTGCCTCTCCCCCTCCTCTCCTCTCTTCTCCCCCTCCTCTCCTCCTCTCCCCCTCCTCTCCTCTCCTCCTCACCCCCTCCTCTCCTCTCCTCCTCACCCCCTCCTCGCCCCTCCTGTCCTCTCCTCCCCTCCCAGCCCGAGGAGCTCACCAACGTCCTGGAGATCTGCAACATCGTCTTCACCAGCATGTTCTCCTTGGAGATGATCCTGAAGCTCACGGCGTTTGGCTCTTTCAGCTACCTGAGGAATCCCTACAACGTGTTTGATGGCATCATCGTCATCATAAGGTACAGCTCAAATGGTGTAAGATTGACTGCAACAAGTGCAACCATATTACTGGTTTATGTGTAGGCTTTTACACACATCATATTGATATCTTAAGGCACAACTGTACCAACACTGACATGAGTTGGACAAAAAGTACAAGTCAACCATGGTTATTGCAAGACACACTTCACTTAGTTAGAGAGAGAGAGAGAGAAAAAAAACATTATCCTACAATAAGAATGCAAAATCTGTGTGAATGAGTGAGTGAGCAAATTGTGTTCGGCCACAGCATTTGACGTGTGATCGCGGTTTAAGTGTAAAGAGCACCCGGCCTGCAGGTGGCGTCATGGAGCCAGATAGGCAACTAGGGCCGACTAAAGGGGGAAAAATGGCTAATTAGTGGCCCACAAATGAGTCAACACATGTTCAGCACCATGGAGAGCTCCATTCGTTAGCTACTGATGGAGCTCACCTGAGTGGAGGAGCACACCTGAGCAGTGTTGGAATCAGCCCGGGAAGTGGACTATGAAAACCGTGTGGGGGGAGAGAGGAGAGGCCGCATGCCAACTCTGTGCCCCAAGCCGCCAATGGGTATCAGAATCAGAGATACACTGCATCAGTATTCTGCTAGTGAGTTCTAAGTTTGAGGTGTTTTTACCAGTTAGAAGCCCACCTACTCAGTCGCCTCTCAAAGGCTGAAAGCATTCTCACCCACCACAGTTTGAAAACCACCATGACTAACATAACGATGATGACGATTACCATAAAAAAAAAAGTGTCTGCTTTATCACCGTCACTGACATAACAGTGTATTTGTTTTCCAAAACCTACTGTTAATCAATTTGATCCAAAATATGAATATATCTACAGACCTGTATGAGTAATCCGAACATAATGCTGTCAAAACTATTTGTAACAACATTCCGCATCATAAACCAGGGTTTTAAGTTTGAGTCCCGATGCAATGTGGATTTCCATTGTTTAGAACAGGCATATGAATTATGAGAAATAAAGAGTTTCATTACCATATATAAACATCATAAATATGTGATTTGGAAGATGATGAGCGATGGCACGAGAGTGAGCCGTAAACAGGATAGATTGGCTTTTATCATTGTACATTTTCTGTCATCTGGACAAAAAAAGTTGTGGTTTTTTAAATGTTGACTGATGAAATTCTGCTCGCGTCCCGTTCCCCCACAATGGATATATTTTGGAAAGAACTCAAGCAGTGAACTAATTCATGCCATGTATTGTCAAACTGCCACCCAGCAGATTCAACTGCACCACCTATGTATGTGTCACTCTGTTGCAATGCCAGAGCGCCAGCAGCAAGCGGGTTTTTGTATTTTGTTATCTGTGCGCTGCTGAGCTTCAGGTTGAGTGACTGTGCCTTTGATCTGCTGTTGTTTCTCCATCCATCTGCCTCTGATCCCCACAGATCAAATAGACATCAAAGCTACTCAAACGGAGCTAGATCAATAGACGCTAGATCAATAGCGCGGTCCATCGCAGAATCTACATCTCTCTTCTTATCTCTCGCCTGCCCTTCATCTATCTGAATGTCCTCCGCTATTCATGCCGTGTGAACGTTGGTCCCATTTGTTTTGGGGAAGTACCGGTTGTAAAGGTACCGGTACCAATATGGTACCGGTACCTTTACAGCCAGTACTTACCCAACCAAAATTACAACACAGATTTAGGTTGCCTCATTTCGGTGCCATGCCGGAACTGTTGAGTAAAATATCCGCCCCGTTGGCAGAAATCCTCTTTAAAAATAATAATAATAATAATAATTATAAATACGCTTTAAATTTCCCAAAAAGTATCGGTTCGGACCGCAGTGTGAGGACCACTGAACTAAAAGACACGTTTCTGTGATTCCAGATTTTCGAAGAAAGCGTGTTCTCCTCATGTCATAATTTATACTGTATGGAACACAATAAAAATCCACTGGGACGTAGACATGGTGAGAAGAAGCTTCAGTGATCCCTATGGGAATAGAAAATAGTAATTAATAGTAAATGAAGCAATTAGGTAAGAGATTGATTGAACATTATCCAAAACGTTAGCAGACCCGGACACATTGCTTGCAAGATAAACCCAGCACAGTTTGTTTTCTTTTTTCAAGCATTAGTAATGTATTTACAGCTATTGTGCCAAACATCTCCTCATGTTGCTGTAAAGAGGAGACAGATTGGTTTATCCACTTGAAATATTCAATAGAGCAACGATGTCTCCCTTTTACACTGGCAACAAAGCACCTGATGATGAACATTGAGGCTATTAGCCCTCCAGTACTGACATGAATGAATCAGATGAGAGTTCTATTATAACGGGAATAATGAAGAAGATCAGCCCCACACATCCAACAATGGGAGTTTGATGATACTCCTTTACACAGAACATTAACTGAGAAATGACTGCTACAAACAATCAAAGTGTGGCGTTTATTTTCATGGATTATATGAATGGAAGTGAAAAGCGTTAATTACATGTTTGCCAGCTGTGACTGCCTTGGCTAATAACGTATTGAAAATGAAATCACCAATAATAGATCACTACTAACGACTAACATTACTGCGAACATATGTTCCGGAAGGCTCCGGGCGGTAATGTTATATCCTCGTAAAAGGGACAACGCACCTTAAAACAACCAAGAATCCCAGCAAACAACATGCATAACCTCAATCAAAATGTATGATGTTGTAAAATGATCCATCTGACCTCATCAGGAAACCAGTGAACTTCTACTAGATAGCGAAAGGCTTCCACAAGCAATTTGAATTGTAAAGACGTGTGAAATGAAAACGCAATCTCCCAACGCAGGTGCAGTGAGAAGTAGTCATAGCAGGAGCGGTAACATGCTGGCCAACAGCTGACCCATATAGGTTACTCAGGTTTTCTGGATAAAGTGTTATCAAGTTTAAAGGTGACTGCTGTAGCACACATTTCACATTCAACAGGGACCTAATCAAACTCCTACACTCTCCTTTTGGCATCAACACCTGGAGATGGGAAAAACTGTACACGGATGAGAATATCACTTGCTGGTCAGCAGTCTACAAATTAATTAATTAATTAAAGAAAATGTTCACTTCATACGAACCAAGATTTCACTCAGTTTTTTTTTTTTTTTTTTTTTTTTTACGTATAAGTGTATTCAGCATTGCTGCATAGAGAGGAGACAGCATTATATCCCTGTTGTAAATGTGTGTAAATTACAGTGATGATGCCAATTTTGAACTTTGTCAATAGATGAAATGAGACCATTCAGACACAACAGAAAAATGATCTGGAGACAGACAGTCTGCTTCAGTCTGTTTCTGGAGACAGACAGCCAGTCTGCTTCAGTCTGTTTCTGGAGGGACAGCCAGTCTGCTTCAGTCTGTTTCTGGAGGGACAGCAGGTCTGCTTCAGTCTGTTTCTGGAGACAGACAGCCAGTCTGCTTCAGTCTGTTTCTGGAGGGACAGCCAGTCTGCTTCAGTCTGTTTCTGGAGGGACAGCCAGTCTGCTTCAGTCTGCTTCTGGAGACAGACAGCCAGTCTGCTTCAGTCTGTTTCTGGAGACAGACAGCCAGTCTGCTTCAGTCTGTTTCTGGAGACAGACAGCCAGTCTGCTTCAGTCTGTTTCTGGAGGGACAGCCAGTCTGCTTCAGTCTGTTTCTGGAGGGACAGCCAGTCTGCTTCAGTCTGCTTCTGGAGACAGACAGCCAGTCTGCTTCAGTCTGTTTCTGGAGGGACAGCCAGTCTGCTTCAGTCTGCTTCTGGAGACAGACAGCCAGTCTGCTTCAGTCTGTTTCTGGAGACAGACAGCCAGTCTGATTCAGTCTGTTTCTGGAGACAGACAGCCAGTCTGCTTCAGTCTGTTTCTGGAGACAGACAGCCAGTCTGCTTCAGTCTGTTTCTGGAGACAGACAGCCAGTCTGCTTCAGTCTGTTTCTGGAGGGACAGCCAGTCTGCTTCAGTCTGTTTCTGGAGACAGACAGCCAGTCTGCTTCAGTCTGTTTCTGGAGACAGACAGCCAGTCTGCTTCAGTCTGTTTCTGGAGGGACAGCCAGTCTGCTTAAGTCTGTTTCTGGAGACAGACAGCCAGTCTGCTTCAGTCTGTTTCTGGAGACAGACAGCCAGTCTGCTTCAGTCTGTTTCTGGAGACAGACAGCCAGTCTGCTTCAGTCTGTTTCTGGAGACAGACAGCCAGTCTGCTTCAGTCTGTTTCTGGAGACAGACAGCCAGTCTGCTTCAGTCTGTTTCTGGAGACAGACAGCCAGTCTGCTTCAGTCTGTTTCTGGAGGGACAGCCAGTCTGCTTCAGTCTGTTTCTGGAGACAGACAGCCAGTCTGCTTCAGTCTGTTTCTGGAGGGACAGCCAGTCTGCTTCAGTCTGTTTCTGGAGGGACAGCCAGTCTGCTACAGTCTGTTTCTGGAGGGACAGCCAGTCTGCTTCAGTCTGTTTCTGGAGACAGACAGGCTGGATGGTTATATATAATAACCACAGTCAGGCTGCAGATTACCGTAAATTATTTTTGGATGTGTGTGTGAGTGTATGTGAAGTCTAAGATTCCTTTTGAAGCGAGCCTTAGATGGTTGGTTGGCTGGATGGCTGCTGGTTGGTAGGTTGGTTGTTTGGCTGCTGGTTGGTTGTCTGGCTGCTGGTTGGTTGGTTGGTTGGCTGCTGGTTGGTTGGTTGTTTAGGATCCCCAACCACCGGGCCGCGGACTGGTACCGGGCCGCAACATATTTGGTACCGGGTCGTGAGCCCGGTCCAATTATTATTATTTTTTTTATAAACATAGGCTATCATATTATAGGCTGTGTGTGGTAGTTGAAACATAGTTTCAAGTTGACGTTTAGTTGTTTGTAGTTGAAAAAAAAACATAAATACTGTAGGCTACATACAGTACAACACAAAAGGCTGTTATTTACCCTTTGTCGCCACTTGGTGAGTAAATATATATGTAACTAAAACCATTAAAATTGACAACCGGTCCGCAACTTTTTTTTCCATGTATCTACCGGTCCTTGGCACAAAAAAGGTTGGGAACCCCTGGTTTAGATGGTTGGTTGGCTGGCTGCTCATTGGTTAGATGGTTGGTTGGTTGGTTGGTTTGTTGGTAGGTTAGTTGGCTGCTAGTTGGTTGGTTGGTTGGTTGGTTAGATGGTTGGTTGGTTGGTTGGTTGGTTGGCTGGCTGGCTGCTGGTTGGTTGGTTAGATGGTTGGTTGCCTGGCTGCTGGTTGGTTGGTTCGTTGGTTGATTGGCTGCTGGTTGGTTGGTTAGATGGTTGGTTGGTTGGCTCGCTGCTGGTTGGTTAGTTGGCTGCTGGTTGGTTTGTTGGTTGGTTAAATGGTTGATTGACTGGCTGCTGGTTGGTTGGTTGGTTAGATGGTTGGTTGACTGGCTACTGGTTAGTTTGTTAGATGGTTGGTTGATTGGATGCTTGGCTGGTTGTTTGATTGGATGTTTGGCTGCTGATTGGTTGGTTGGTTAGGTGGTTGGCTGGTTGACCTGTCTTCCTCTGTACAGTGTGTGTGAGATCGTCGGCCAGTCGGACGGCGGGCTGTCGGTGCTGAGGACCTTCAGGCTGCTGAGGGTGCTGAAGCTGGTGCGCTTCATGCCGGCGCTGAGGAGGCAGCTGGTGGTCCTCATGAAGACAATGGACAACGTGGCCACCTTCTGCATGCTGCTCATGCTCTTCATCTTCATCTTCAGGTAAGCTGCTGCTTGTAGTGAAGAAGAACATGTTGTAGAGATGGTGGCCGAAATGAGTATTACAACAACAAACCACAGGGGGAAGCACCTGGCACCTTTGTAGTGTGTGATGCACCGTCATGTTCTAAATGTGTAGTGTGAGGTTGTTTTCAATTTTCACACGACATTTCTCCTTTTGGGCATGATGCAACCCAATTCATTTCTAAATCATTTAGGATTTAAAAACTCCTGTAATCTGAGCCCAGCTTTACAAAGAAAACTTAAGTCATAAACACAGGACAGAAAACAATTTAGATCAGACTTAGAAAATGGATCACCAGATTTTTTTTTTTCTCACTTGCCTCTCAGGGCTTCCATATGCACAAGCATCGCAGTGCAGACAAGGACAGACAGCACAAGCATCGCAGTGCAGACAAGGACAGACAGCACAAGCATCGCAGTGCAGACAAGGACAGACAGCACACGCATCGCAGTGCAGACAAGCACCGACCAATGCACACAAACCTTTTTCCATCCTTCACAGTGTTTGACAGTGTCTCAGCAGACTGATGACAGCGAGAGAGAACATTGCTCAAACCTTCACCTCTGTGTGTATGTGTTGTCTGTTTACCTGTCATTACAAAGGCCTGCACATCGTCTCGACAGCTGCCATTGAGAGAAGGTCACAAATGCTCTACAGCGGCTATTAACCCCGGCTGGAAAATAGAGAGCACACACTTTAGGATCTGCTACAAAATAACAAGCAGACACTTGAAGACGCTTCCGAGTGACACTGGCACAGCGCAGCACGCACAAAAGGCCTCGAGTGTCCTTCAGCGGACAATCGATGGCCTCATCCCTCTCTCTCTTTCTCCCGCGACCCCCCGCCTCTCTCGGCGTCAGTTTCCTCTCAAGAGACACTTGTGGTGATTTTGTTTCGTAGGGTGATATGGGCAGAATTGGCAATGATCCATAAACAGTATACAAACACACATGTTCAGGCTTGTACACACACATACACACGCGCGCACAACACATGTGCATGTGCATCTTTGAGTTGCAAGTAGACAAACAAAATCGATTTTCTACGTTTGTATCACTATTTTGTATTATTAGTTGGAGTATTTCTATGAGATCTGTGAATTTTCAAAGCACATATCAACTATTTACAACATCAATAACACTCATTTCCTCATTCTTCTGATTTAATTGCGCATAAAATTGCTTCATCCAAATACATGCTTCATTAACTTTTCCGATGGATAACATGGATTGTAGACGTCCTATTGGTAGTGGTGGTGCTCTCGGGTGCTGCTTAGAGGAGGAATATTTTATAATAGCATATCATAATGTATAATGGTATTAAAAAATGCTATTTATAATGATTGTTTGACAATATGGATAGGTGACATGTTATGCCCTACAGCGGTTCTGGTTAAAGTGGGAATAATTATTCATAGCGATAATTGTATTCTAACGTTATTGCACAGTGCACACTAGAAGGCCCATCGCATTACTTTCTGATCTTCTGATCCTAAATCCAATACAGATAAGCTGCATCAAAAATGACATAACTCTCAGAACAGCAAAGCCCATCTTTGATCAAATCAGTAAAAGCAGAGCAAAACTACTACTGTGGAAAAAAGTGGGCAACAGAGTCCCATATGTGCTAGAGCTGTTCCATGAGCAGATTGAGTAAATAGCAGAAGACTTCCCAGTCATCACAATAGCCCCTTTTACACAGCCTGTGAAAGTCGTGGGCGTTGTGGTATTATTATTACAAGTCATTTGGTTCCGCCTTTCGTTCCGCCAATGAAGGTAGCACAGTATCAGCGCCGAATCGACGTCTGTCTAAAAGGGTACGCCGCGAGAAGACGGGAATCTCAGCTCATTTATTTTCAAAAATGACAGGAGGACTGAGGGGAAACCACCTCCAGATTGAAGTTCTACTATCAGAAATAAGTTAACCAAAGCATATCTGCAGTCTGGCTCGCCTGTTGTGCGTTCCCTTACGATCAACAACTAACGTTGTAGTATTCAGACTGTGCTCATACCATAGCTTATATCCCAACTCTGTGGCGAGTCACTCGAGCAGCTGTGCACCGCGTCACCCACCGTGCCTGAGACGAGCTCTGCTCTTCTGAAAGTGACAAAACCAGACAGTCAAACTTTGAAAAGTAGAAACCAAGTGGTCTATATATTCACGCCGACGCCGATAAAGCTATTAAAAGCAGACTGCAGCTGTTTGACACCCAGGCGTCCAGTGAGTCAACACGCTTTCAGAACGGACTTAATCCTACTTGACGACATGTGAATATGCTTTACAAAAAACTGGAACCAAGGGTTAGAATTTTGAAAGCCTTGTGTCACCTGTAGCTTTTAATATATGATGGTGCCTCTGTGATCCATAAAGTCGAACAGACGAATATTGAAAGTTGCTCGTTAAATAGACTCCTCGGACATAATACGCCTAACGCCCATTGGTCCATGCCTCATTTGAAACCGGGAGGGGTGGATGCTGTCTAAAAGCACTTTGGGGTGGAAATATGGCGGAGCTGCTTGGTTCTGTGTGTAAAAGTGCAGAGGATGTCTGTGTAAAAAGGGTTAAGAAATGGCGGTCAGCCAGTCAAATTCCCTGTTTGCCAAACAAAAGATATGCGAGTCATGGCAGAAATATTGGAAGAGGAAGATGACCCTCGTGTGTGTGTGTGTGTGTGTGTGTGTGTGTGTGTGTGTGTGTGTGTGTGTGTGTGTGCGCGTGTGTGTGTTAACCTTGTCACTGGACTGTGATCCTGTCGCTGTTTTGTGCTTCTAGTATCCTGGGGATGCACATCTTTGGCTGTAAGTTCAGTCTCAGGACGGACACCGGAGACACAGTACCAGACAGGAAGAACTTTGACTCCCTGCTGTGGGCCATCGTCACCGTCTTCCAGGTAATCTTTTGACTGCAGGCCATTTTCACTGGGGTGGCCCGAGTGTGGCATTTAGGAAGGATGTAGACAGGTCCCAGGTGAGAATTCTGAATTCCAAACTCTGAGAAATCAGAGATTAATCTCAGAATTTGAATACATTTTTCATAATGTGGCCCTTCAAGGAGCATGGTTTTAGAAAAATAAATTAACTGAGTTGATGGTCCAGCCAGTCAGGATGTTGTGGCACCTGGGGTGGCCAATCAGATTTCACTCTAGACACTTATCTGTGAAGGGGAGACTCGTCGGGTACCCATAGAACACATTTTCATTCAGAAATCTTTAGGTGAGAGGTCAAGAGACCCTTTTGGAAAATGTTTTTCTCCTCACCAAAATCAAAATGTAGCCTAATAAGCTAGCATGACATAGTGTCATGATACCAGAAACTTCACTTTGGCTTTCAAACTAAGCTTGCTTCAGCCTCTGAAAGACAGTGAACCTATCAAGATGTGCTACCTACTGTCTACCCCAGTGATATACAACTTGTGGCCCGGGGGGCCAGATGCGGCCCGCGATAAGGTGCAGGGTGGCCCCCTGACTCTTTTCTAATTCACAATGATAACTAACATGAAATGACATGTGACTGATTCCAGCTAAATGATCAAATATCGTCATCTGCTCGCCACCCAGCAGGCACTTACATGTACTTAACTAACTTAACTTAACCTAACTAACTTAACCTAACTAACTATCCTGTGTGCACAAAATTGTCAGACTAAACTCTGGCTGAGACCTATCATTTTACAAAAGTGGCCCTCAGGCAAAGAAAATGGAGTATCCCTGGTCTAGCCTACTGGGAAACACCCATTTGGTTTGTATCACTATGACATTGTGAGATTATTGTGAGCACAGCGGGAGAAAGGGTTAATTGTTTTGAGCATATTGGATCTCTCTGGTAGCAGGATGAACATGCAATCTGTAATCTTTAATATGCTCTACTCCCATTTGCTGCTGCAATGACCCCATTTCCCCGCGGGGATCATTAAAATTTAATCTTAACTTGTCATATTATATCTTCTATGAACTTTCACTCTCTTGTCCCTCTGTCTCTCTCTCTCTGTGTGTGTGTGTGTGTGTGTGTGTGTGTGTGTGTGTGTGTGTGTGTGTGTCAGATTTTGACCCAGGAGGACTGGAACGCGGTTTTGTATAATGGCATGGCGGCCACCTCTCCGCTGGCTGCCCTCTACTTTGTGGCCCTCATGACTTTTGGCAACTACGTCCTCTTCAACCTGCTGGTGGCCATCTTGGTTGAGGGCTTTCAGGCAGAAGTAAGGGTTCTCTGCCAAAACCAAGCACTGTACAGCCGCATGGTTTCTCTCTGCCAAAACCAAGCACTGTACAGCCGCATGGTTTCTCTCTCTGCCAAACCCAAGTGCTGTACAGCAGCATGGTTTCTCTCTGCCAAAACCAAGTACTGTACAACCGCATTGGCTCTCTCTGCCAAACCCAAGTACTGTACAGCCGCATGGTTTCTCTCTGCCAAAACCAAGTACTGTACAGCCGCATGGTTTCTCTCTGCCAAAACCAAGTACTGTACAGCCGCATTGGCTCTCTCTGCCAAACCCAAGTACTGTACTGCCCTGCAAAGCCAAAAATTAGTTTTTGTCATTTTCGGAACATTAAAGATCTGCTTTATCATGTGGATAAATATCTTGAGTCAATTTTGTTGTTTTTTGGAGAAAATAGGGGGTCATATTTACAGTAACTTCCAAAAGCCCTAGAGAAGCCAAGCCAGACTGAGGTAACATCAGTTACGGTTGTTTGGTTTGGTTTGACTGCACTCTGAATGCTCTGCCCTGCAACGTTACAGTACTGGCAGGCCTAATGTCACGATTGTGACATCTGACCGAGGCACCAGCACGTACAACATTAAGGCGCCAACTGATATGAAATTAACCCCTGAGGTACCGCTCATACAACATTAACCCACGAGGCGTTGCTCATATGAAATTAACCCCTGAGGTACCGCTCATACAACATTAACCCACGAGGCGTTGCTCATATGAAATTAACCCCTGAGGTAACGCTCATACAACATTAACCCACGAGGCGTTGCTCATATGAAATTAACCCCTGAGGTACCGCTCATACAACATTAACCCACGAGGCGTTGCTCATATGAAATTAACCCCGGAGGTGCCAGCTCATACGACATTAACCCCCGAGGTGCCGGCTCATATGACATTAACCCCCAAGGCGCCAACACACACAGACACATAACAAGGGGTAGACAAGAGTCCCACCAAACTAGATTTGAATGATGTGTAGCGGCCTGATAATCTATTATATTTATACTTGTATTATATTAAGCCTAATTGTGCCATGAACATTAGACTTCATGTCTATGTTATCATTATTATCATACTGGTTTTATATAATGATAACCAACCAAGTGAAGGATGAAATAGAAGTTACTATCTTTTGGCTTGGCATCACCCCTTATTATTTAGCAGACAATGCAAAGCCAGAGTAAGGTAACTTCCAAATAAGGGTCAAAGGTTCAAGTTTGAGCATATAAAAATGTAGAAAAGTAACGTGGAAACAGGCTGCTGGCATAAGCCCCCCCCTGCTCTACAGCTGCTCTCCCATTGGAGGTGACCATCTTAGTCGATGCTGGATTTCCGCTCCCCGCTTACAAGCTCTGTCATTGGCTTCGACCATGTCACTCAGAGCGGCTTCCGCTCCCTCCTCCCTGTGTGTCGCTGTAAATGTCCCCGGCCACCGAAGTGAAAACAACAATGCTAACTAGCTAGCAAGCTAACAGCAGAAACCTACACACTAGCTCGTTGCCATATGCTGAAAATGGCAAGTTTTGACGAAGATTTGGATTGTGCAATAAAGAAGGCCTGCTTGGCACTACCGCTAAGCGCCGCCCAAGACGAGTGTGCTTGGTTAAACCAAACCGAGCATTGTTTCCCACAATTCCAGAATGGGGACCAGCGCTGCCAGACTCCTCTCACGGAAGGGAGGGGAGGCTGGCCAGCGAGACTACATTTGGCTGGACAACAAAAACACTTTAAAGTCATTTTTCTCAGTTCTACACTCCAGCGAGTTACCCTCTTTTGGCTTTGCAGGACAGTGTACAGCCGCACGGTTTCACTCTCCCAAGACCAAGTACTGTACAGCCAGTTGGTTTCTCTTTGCCAAAACCAAGCACTGTACAGCCGCATGGTTTCTCTCTGCCAAAACCAAGTACTGTACAGCCACATGGTTTCTAGCTGAAGTGAAGAACACTAGGACAAGTCAATTTCCATAATAAGCCCATTTCAGTAGGCCTATTTATTTGTTGATGAAAGTGGTGCCCAGGTTAGGTCAGCATTTATTAACATTCTTCAAAAGAAAAGCCTCAACACAGGATGCCATATTGTGGCTTGAATTTCAAATGGATGCAGAGTTTTTTTTATGTATTATTATTATTATTATTATTATTATTATTATTATTATTATTATTGTTATTATTATTCTCCCTCAAAGTCCACCTAGTGTGTCTCCTGCTCACTTCTCTCTCGCTCTTTCTCTCTCTGCTCTGCTCTGAATGTTATAATATTATTGATACACTCAAACAATACACATACAGTCTATCACATTTAGGCAGCTAAATGCTAAATGCTGTCTCTGTCTCTGCAGGGAGACGCCAATCGTTCCTATTCAGATGACGACCGCTCCTCCTCCAACTTTGACGAGAGCGAGAAGCACAATGACTCCCTCAAGCTGTCTGGTGAGCCGACGGCATGTTTCCCTCCCACGCTCAAATCCACAGTGCATTCTCCATTCTTTCATCTAAATGTCTAATTACTGACTCATCTACTGTAACTTCTAACGTCATAACTTCTAACGTCATAACGCCTTCTAACGACATATTTACACTCTTCAATCAAGTACTTCTTCAAAGAATTCTGTTCCAAAATGCTCAACCATTTTGAAAGGTTACTTGAATTTGTCAGCATCATGGAAATCAGAGGATCCCATCTGTTAAATTGTTCTAATTTTCCAGGACTTAAGTGATCGAGTTTTATTTAAAAAAACAGACTCACTCACTTAGTGAGAGCAGATGGCACTTCAAAATGGTAATTCAGTCGGGACCATTTTAGTCAAAAACAAAGGTTTTATTGATATTTGCAGAAGTTATTTGGTGGCATGGCTGTGTTCTGGAGGCTCCCTGTCCTTCCATGAACATACATGGAAAGCCTGAGGCAGGGAGAGCGGCAGCAAAGACCCCCCAGGTACAGAACAGAGCGGCAGCAAAGACCCCCCAGGTACAGAACAGAGCAGCAGCAAAGACCCCCCAGGTACAGAACAGAGGAGCAGCAAAGACCCCCCAGGTAGAGAACAGAGGAGCAGCAAAGACCCCCCAGGTACAGAACAGAGCAGCAGCAAAGACCCCCCAGGTACAGAACAGAGCAGCAGCAAAGACCCCCCCAGGTACAGAACAGAGCAGCAGCAAAGACCCCCCAGGTACAGAACAGAGCAGCAGCAAAGACCCCCCAGGTACAGAACAGAGCAGCAGCAAAGACCCCCCAGGTACAGAACAGCAGCAAAGACCCCCCAGGTACAGGACAGAGCGGCAGCAAAGACCCCCCAGGTACAGAACAGAGCAGCAGCAATGACCCCAGAAATGATATTGTTGAAGTCAGACACAGCATGTAAGGAGGAGCTGGCGAGAAGGTGGGTTGCAAATGGCTTGTAGAGGAAGCAGACTGTATAGATTCTATACAGTCAGCTTCCTCTACAGCTTCTATACTATATAAGCTTTAAATAAGGTGCCCTGTTGGAGTTTAGCCAATTGAATGCGTCAGCTGAGCCATCAGCTGATGTGTGCTGGCTTTGAGATCTGCTTATCAGCTGACATGGCCTGGGTGGGTTTGTGAGCTGCGCTTGACTACATGGCCTGCCTGAACTAATGCCAAGATTTCAAACCCAAAACTAAGAACTCAATGAGTTGTTTCAATCGCAACATTTCTAACATACACCACAATAATGCTTGCATCTCACATTTACAGTAAGCAGATGATAAGCAATTTATTGACACTTCTCACACACTCTTAATGCATTTTCTCGCAGTGAAAAATAATACTGTAATCATACCGGTGCCTAAAGCGCAAATGATGCCAGACATATGGACTCTCCCGCGGAAATGAGAGAAATGGGAATCCTGACGAGAAAACTTTTGGAGCTTTTATAGCCTACTCTGTACGGGTTTCTCCGCTGGAGTGTTGAAAGTCTGCCCGCACGCATAGTTAGAAAATAACCATGTCCCCTTTACGTCAAGACGGAGGGCTTCATGGGCATGCGCAGAAAGAACGCAGCGCAGAGAGTAATCAGTTGTTCACATGATAACATTTCTCTTTTGCTAATGTTCATGAAAAGGTTTAAACTACCCCTCTGCAAACCGATTGCAATTTCAATCGTTTTGGGCCTGTTTAATCTGATTGCGGTGTTTATATGGAGCGTTTTTGATCCGTTTGGGCTTTTTTAAACCTATTTCAATCTGATTACTAGGCTCCATGTAAACATGCCTACTGAGGATTCAACATGAGCTCAGAGATGGAGGGAAAGACTTGTATACAGCACTTGGCTGTGAGTGGGCTTCTGCTACAGAGGGGGGAGGGCATCTCTGCAGTGCAGTCAGTGTACTGGAAGCAGGACATGAAAGCAGGCAATGTGTTTCTGCTTTATTAGATTGGGAGAGGGCCCTAAACAGCAGAGTAGTCCCATTGGTTGTTTGGCTTCTCTCCGGGTCAGTCTGGGTCGTGACTCGTGACGGCTTTGATTTCCACTCTCTCTCTCTCTCTCTCTCTCTGACTTTCTAAGCACTTTCAATTGCCTTGTTGCTGAAATGGGCTATAGAAATAAACTTGTCTGGCCTCGCCTTTCTGCCTCTTCAGCTCGCTCTCTCCCTCTCTCTCTCTCTGTCTCTATCTCTCTCTCTCTCTCTCTCTTTCTCGAAAGCCTCTTAAAACGTGAAAGCGGGCGGTCAGTAAACATCAGAATTTGACATCCCTCACAATCACTGAGGGGTGAATGAGGGGAGTTGGCAATGTGCCAGGGACAGAACAAACAACAACAAAACAACCATCGACCACAATAACTATCGACCAACAAAGAGTGTTTGCCACCTTCTGAACCATTCAACGCATCCTCATACCCGAAACAACAGAATAAGTCGATTTCGAGGGACTCCCAAAATGGTCTATGACGTCCCGGTGGTGACTGCGGGGGAGGCCCGATGCTAGTGTGCCTTGAGGCGTAAAAACGATTTTGGTGGGATTGATGGTGCCGCGTTTCCTGGTTGAAAATGGTTATGTTTAGGCAAGTAAAACAACTTGGTTAAGATTAGGCAACTTAAACATTTTGGTTAGGGTTAGGGTTCGGTTTCGGTTGAAAACGGAAAACAAGTCGCGAGGCGAACTGGATCTCTCGTGACTAGGAAGTTGAAAGACGGGATTGTTGCCAGTCCGCCAACCCCGCCCGTTCACCCTTACATGTCAGCGGGCTACTTCAATATCCTTACGTTAACGACCGCCGCTACTTCCTGTCTCCAGCTCCTGACTCGTTTGCACTGTGCGCATGCACTTACTCACGCGACCACAAGAGGTCGCATTCGTAAACATTGGCCGTTTTATAACCACCTTCAAAATCGACCAATATTGTCGTGTTCCTTGTGAGGACAGGCTGACCCATCCCTGACTCTCTCCTCTCTCCCCAACTCCCTCCAGACCCCAGGATCTGCACCCTGACACCCAACGGTCACCTGGAGCTGGGTGTCGTGTCGGGGCCACGGGGCCCCGCCCCCTACCTCTCGGAGAGGCGGAGCTTCGCCATCGAGTCCAGGAAGAGCAGCGTGATGAGCCTGGGCAAGAACAGCCTGGAGAGACGCTCCTCCTCACTGGTACTCACACGCGTAAAACCCTGCCCTCCCCTCAATGCATACAGACACCCATAACATAGGTCTTTCACATCAGAGGTTATAATGTTAACTTTAGACTCAGTTTGCCAGTAGATGTATAGTGTGGAGGTAATGATACACTCAACAACCCTAAACAGTGTTCAACATTCGGTTCAACATAGCCATTTGTGCTAAAAATGTATTTACTGATGTAGGGAAAGACACTAAATGCATTGGGCGCATATGTTATCTTAGTCATGTCACACTTTACTCGCATCACATTCATCTATTTTTGCAGCTCTGTGACACATATTTTATCAATACACTACATGGCAATCATATGCATAATAGCGAGTGAGCCCACATTGTGGTCTGATGTGCAGTCATTATGTTTTGATATGGATTTGATGTGATCTGATCTGATCTGATCTGATATGATATGATATAATATGGTTGGCAGCAAAGACAGAGCTTGACTGCAGAACATACACTGAGCCGGTTGTCTGAGGCTTATGCGAGGAACAAATTGTCTTGACATGAATTCATAATGTCTAGAGCACACGCACGCAGACAGGCACACACACACACACACACACACACACACACACACACAAACAGACACACAGACACACACAAACACACCATGTTCCTTGTGAGTGATACACAGTGCTGTATAGAACTAGGTGGTGTTTAACAGTTAGAGCAACGCCCGCTTCACTGCAGTTTCTATAGAGACGGATGCGTACATCCAGCCGTATATGGCAGCGACTCGGCTTTGATTGGCATCATGTACGTTTCCAAGGGTAAAACATATAATTAGTTGGACGTCCCTGAGCGGATTAGACATGCGGAAACAAACACTACTGGTTTTGTTCATCTTAAGTGGAACACTTTCTGACAGCCTGAGCCTGTATCATACAGTGCCCCTTTGATTAAAAAAAGATTGTAAGGAAGTTGTGTTGAGTTACGCTGGATCCAGGTAGGAACTCGCCACAGGTGATCGATCAGAACAGAGAGATGTCTTTCAGGCTTTATTGAAATATCACAGGCAGATAGAAGTAAGGCAGAAGCAACATACAGAGAGAGGTAGCATAGTAGGACATCATTTTATACCCTACACATCAGTAGCGTAGCCAGACTCGGCTCATTGGGTGTGCCACAGAAAGCCAGGGTGTGCCAGGGGGCGGACCATTTGGTGGCGGCCGCAAGTCCGCCGCCAAATTTTTTTTGGGGTCTTTTCAAACCAGATTTAGAGGAATATTTGCGTGTTGTTTGCTCCTTTTCGCACTCATTATTAGCAGGTAGAAGCAGTCAATTAAATTGTATTTTTTGGCAACATGTAAAACCACTTTGTTTAGTATCTCAAAAAAGTCTCACCTACTTTTTCCAATGAGTGTTCTAGTCGGGAAAGAACGCAAATTTGGTTGGCATGTTCGTCTACTGCAGAGAGATCTGTAGCGTCAGTAGTGTCCTCTGGCCACAAACCTCCGGTGTGTTGTTGGCTGCGTTCCCCGCTGTTAACGTCATTGTTTCGGCTGCATCATCTTCTTCATCATCGTCTGTCTGTTCTCCACTGTACACCACCAATACAAGTGCGGGAACGGGTGCACTACAATCCGCACTTGTTGAGGGGGAGGGTGACAACGAGTCATCTTCTTCCTCGTCGTTTCTTGCCTTTGCCGAAAAAGCTTAAAAGCGAGCTTTGTTTCATGTCTTCTTGATTTGGCGCTGCTGCTGTGCGTGCGTGCATTTGTTTACTTTACGTGGACGACAGCTTAACTAGTTTCCCATGATGCTCCGGGGCACATAGGTCAGCGGACAGTTGGACACAGTGCATGACAGCGTTGACATGTGTTTTGCAGACAAAACAAAACACTTTTTTTACCCCATTTTTTTGGGTGCGCCAGTGGCCTGTCTGGGTGGCATTTGCACACCCTAGCGCACCCGTGGCTACGCGCATGCTACACATTCGAGGTATGACATCATTGATGACCTCATAAGGGGCAAGTCTAACAGCACACAATCACAATCAAGAGGCAGCCTAGACCGTCTGACATCACCGATGACCTCACAGGGGGAACTCTGACATCATCGCCGATGATGTCACGGCAGTGACGTCATCGTTGGGTCGCGGGCGCGTATCCGGTTCGTGGGCGTTTCCAGGGCCTGGTCTCAGGGCCTTTCCTCCAGCCTTTTCTACAAAGATAATAAAACATTCTATCTTATAATAATTTATTTAATATATTTATATACAGAGGATTGGCCTAAGGCAGTGCTTCCCAACCTTGGGGTCGCGTGGAATTCATATGGGGTCACCTCCATTTTGTCTTTCTTTCTTTGTTTTTACACCACACACAATTTAAAACTACCGAAGGGGATTCGGGTTACATGTGAGTTCTGAATTTAAGTCAGGATTCTGAGAATTAAGTTAGAATTCTGAGTTTAATGTCAGAATTTTGAGGGGGGGACTCAGAATTCGGAGTGTAATGTCAGAATTCTGAGATTAAAGTCAGAATTCTCAGATTAAAGTCAGGATTCTCAGATTAAAGTCAGAATTATCAGATTAAAGTCAGGATTCTCAGATTAAAGTCAGAATTCTCAGATTAAAGTGAGAACTCTGAGGAAAAAAGTCAGATTACTGTTACATGTGACATCATTGATTGGCTCGCTGACACATACTGTAATGACAATGTCAGCTTGAAAAGTGTCAGCAGTGATGTACTTATGCGTTGTCAGTGGTCTCTGATGTGTCTGTACTGCAGCTGCAGGCTCTGCCCAGTGGTCTCTGATGTGTCTGTACTGCAGGTGCAGGCTCTGCCCAGTGGTCTCTGATGTGTCTGACTGTACTGCAGGTGCAGGCTCTGCCCAGTGGTCTCTGATGTGTCTGTACTGCAGGTGCAGGCTCTGCCCAGTGGTCTCTGATGTGCCTGTACTGCAGGTGCAGGCTCTGCCCAGTGGTCTCTGATGTATCTGTACTGCAGGTGCAGGCTCTGCCCCGTGGTCTCTGATGTGTCTGTACTGCAGGTGCAGGCTCTGCCCAGTGGTCTCTGATGTGTCTGTACTGCAGGTGCAGGCTCTGCCCAGTGGTCTCTGATGTGTCTGACTGTACTGCAGGTGCAGGCTCTGCCCAGTGGTCTCTGATGTGTCTGTACTGCAGGTGCAGGCTCTGCCCAGTGGTCTCTGATGTGTCTGTACTGCAGGTGCAGGCTCTGCCCAGTGGTCTCTGATGTGTCTGTACTGCAGGTGCAGGCTCTGCCCAGTGGTCTCTGTTGTGTCTGTACTGCAGGTCCCGGCTCTGCCCAGTGGTCTCTGTTGTGTCTGTCCTGCAGATAGTGGACTAGCTGTGCCTGTTTGTGCTTGAATAATCCCCGAGGCTTGTGTCTGTTCCAGCGCCATGGTCGCAGTTCCACCTACCACAACTGGGGGCGCCCTCTCCCTCCATATTCTGGATCGAGCCGCAGGTAGACCGATCGATTTACATTCAGCCATTGATTTCAGTTATTGCTTTAATGAATTCTTAATGACTTCATGAATCCATAATCTTCTACATTGGAATACCAAACCTTTGCTATTGTCTTATACTCTTATAACCCTTAGACTAAATCCTGAATACATTGATTGGAGTCTTGAATAGTTCTTTGTTGATACTTTATTAATTGCTCATGGATTTTGAATGACCTCCTTGATGTATTGTTAATCAGTGGGCTTTTTGTGGCCCTGCAGATCGAGCTGGAACAGCCTGGGCCGGAGGAGCTACGGGATTGGAGGGGCTCCTCTGGTGGGGGGCAGTCTCCGCGTGCACAGCACCCGCTCCCCCCTCTCCTACACCTGCTCCGCCGAGCAGGAGTCACTCCTCTCCCCGCACGGCCTGCCCCCGCACCACCTCCCGCCGCATTCGCTGCTGTTCTCCAGGCGCTACGCCGCCAGGAGGGACCGCCGCGCGCTCTCCCTGGAGCTGCCGGAGCTGCTGCGGGCCACCGGCCAGCCGCTCGCCCACCCCCTCGCCCACCCCCTCGCCCACCCCCTCGCCCACCCGGACCCCAGGAGGACGAGCGGAGGGGGATCCGCGGTGGGGGGGTCGATCACCGGCGGGTCTGGGTCTGGGAGCGGCGGAGGGGTGGACCACCGGGACTGTAACGGCAAGGCTCCGGGCCCCCACACCCAGCTGCTGGCTGAGGTCTTCCCCCAGCTCAACGCCCGCAAGGACAGGACCGATCTGGATGAAGAGACAGATTATGTGAGTGGGAAGGAATCCACTAATACAGAATGATCAGAGCGAAAAACACTGTATACCCACCGGGACGGTTCCTCTCTCTGCCATGCTTCCTGGCTCTCTTCACTGTGACTATCCAGTGAAGTAGAAAAGCTATAAAAAAATAATCTATAAAAGAATGACCATCTCCTCTCAGGCTTTAGTGTCTGTGTCAGTTCAGATAATGCAAAAAAAGAGAGAGAGAGATCTAAGCAAAATAGAATTGTATGAGTGATGTTGAGGAAGCTCCACAAATCCCCAGTAACGTACAGTAAATCAGAAAAGCCTTTCCTTTCACAGACGATGTCAGTGTGCCCTGATAACACTGACAACCCAAAGAGAAACAGTGTAAGAGTCTGTTCATATTTACTCTCCCCTCCAGAGTATGTGCTTCCGTATCCAGAAGATGATGGAGGTGTACAAGCCAGACTGGTGTGAGAGCAGACAGCAATGGTCCATCTACCTCTTCTCCCCACAGAACAAGTGAGTGGACACATTCAGATCTGGGGCCTTTACATGCGGCATGGTTTGGAGCCATTTGTTTGATCTCTGAAGCCTCTAACTCCTCTAGTTTGGTTCGTTTGGGCAGGTGAGAACTTAGCACACCAGAAGTGCAGGAGCGTGTTCTCTTCCAGGCAAACTGCAGTGTGCTTTGTTCAGAGTGAGAATGCAATCCGAGCCAATCACAGGAAACCACCCCCAAATGCATGTTTTTATGGGTACAAGTAGGCAGATGTTGAGACGTGACAGCCAGCAGTTCCTCATGATTAGAAAGCCAATCATGAATAAGGCCATGTTCAGACTAGGAGGCCAAATCTGATTTGTGAACTTTAGTGACCTATTAATGATTCTATCCAGATTGGTTTTATTAGTCTGGACGCTCCAAGTCTGATTTGTGTCACTTGTCCCAAACCACATATGGAGGTCTGGACACACAGATCCGACTAACACTTGCCCAAATCAGATTTGTGGCAGTGTGGACACACTCCCAAATCAGATTTGGGAAACCAATCAAGATAAGGATGATTAATGACTTTAGCAGCAAATCAGATTTGCCTGTAATGTGAACATGGCCTAAGTAACTGCAGTCTGGATTGATGCTCATATTTAGCTATTTCTTCATGTGGTCAATGATCAAATCAGTCATGCATGTGGAGCTAAAGTTACAAGAAGTCGAATCAGATTTGTTTGAATCACCCCTCATCAAAATCTTTAACCTGGCAGGAGAACCAGGATTACCAGGTTTCCATAATGACTTGTGTTTAGAAACCCAGGTCCGCTTGTTTTTGCATAGTACAGGGCTATTCAAATGGCGGCGGCCCGCGAGAGCCCCCATGTGGCCCGCGTTGGAATTGCAAAAAAACAAATCATGTAATTCTGGCCAATACTCCACTTCTGTTATAACATTTCAGTCTGGAATATGGAATATCTTTCAATGATCTTTATGACTAAAAGGCTAAAAGTAATCTCATGTGTAAGAAATGACTGTTCTACATTGAAGTAAAAATTTAAATACCGTAATTAACTTGTTGGTTTTGTTTTTTATGATCAATTATTTATTCACATTTTCATAAGCAATACAGTCCACACACCAAGAGAACCACAAATAAAAATACCCTACAATAGCAAAAAAAAATAAAGACATACAAAACAAAAATCAAACTAAACCTAACCACTATTCCAACCCTGACAAAAAAAAACGTGTTGGTTTTGGTTGGTTTGGTTTTATTTAGCTTCAAGAGTGCTTTTTTGTTCTTGTGTGACCCTCAACAGGCTTTGAGAATCCCCGGCCACTTACTGATACTTATGCTTAAATTAACCAACTCGTATTCTCTTTTATTTAAAGAAAAACATTTTGGCTAGTGGAAATTCTAATTGGCTGGGAACTTTGAAATCTAGCAGCCATATTGGCAGGAGGTCAAAAAAGTTAATTTCAAGCCCTGCAGGAAGAGCAGGTGGTGACATAGGAGTGAATGAGAAAAGGATCAAATATTGGTGGTTAAGACTGAATAATGACATCACAACTGTTCATTTAAAATTAGTTATTCCTCTAAACCTGGCTTCAAATGCCCCAAACTTTTTCGCGCCGTTCGGCCCCCAGCACCCAGCCCTCGGCCCTCAGAGCAAAATGTGGCCCTTGGTGAAAAGTAATTGGGGACCCCTGGCATAGTATGAACTTAAACCAAAAGCATGCAGTTAAGTTAACTTTGATACTGTGGTTCAAACCAAAGTAAAATGGCACCCGCCGACGTGGACGAGGGTACCTAATACTGCTTTACCCTGACAAACGCTCTCTGAGTTGGAAAGTATCAGTATAATACTGCTTTAGCCTGACAAACGCTTTGTACCAGCTCTCTGAGTTGGAAAGTATCAGTATAATACTGCTTTACCCTGACAAACGCTTTGTACCAGCTCTCTCTGAGTTAGAAAGCATCAGTATAATACTGCTTTACCCTGACAAACGCTTTGGACCAGCTCTCTGAGTTGGAAAGTATCAGTATAATACTGCTTTACCCTGACAAACGCTTTGTACCAGCTCTCTGAGTTGGAAAGTATCAGTATAATACTGCTTTACCCTGACAAACGCTTTGTACCAGCTCTCTCTGAGTTGGAAAGTATCAGTATAATACTGCTTTACCCTGACAAACGCTTTGTACCAGCTCTCTGAGTTGGAAAGTATCAGTATAATACTGCTTTACCCTGACAAACGCTTTGTACCAGCTCTCTGAGTTGAAAAGTATCAGTATAATACTGCTTTACCCTGACAAACGCTTTGTACCAGCTCTCTCTGAGTTGGAAAGTATCAGTATAATACTGCTTTACCCTGACAAACGCTTTGTACCAGCTCTCTGAGTTGGAAAGTATCAGTATAATACTGCTTTACCCTGACAAACGCTTTGTACCAGCTCTCTGAGTTGGAAAGTATCAGTATAATACTGCTTTACCCTGACAAACGCTTTGTACCAGCTCTCTGAGTTGGAAAGTATCAGTATAATACAGCTTTACCCTGACAAACGCTTTGGACCAGCTCTCTGAGTTGGAAAGTATCAGTATAATACAGCTTTACCCTGACAAACGCTTTGGACCAGCTCTCTGAGTTGGAAAGTATCAGTATAATACAGCTTTACCCTGACAAACGCTTTGGACCAGCTCTCTGAGTTGGAAAGTATCAGTATAATACTGCTTTACCCTGACAAACGCTTTGTACCAGCTCTCTGAGTTGGAAAGTATCAGTATAATACTGCTTTACCCTGACAAACACTTTGTACCAGCTCTCTGAGTTGGAAAGTATCAGTATAATACAGCTTTACCCTGACAAACGCTTTGGACCAGCTCTCTGAGTTGGAAAGTATCAGTATAATACTGCTTTACCCTGACAAACGCTTTGGACCAGCTCTCTGAGTTGGAAAGTATCAGTATAATACTGCTTTACCCTGACAAACGCTTTGGACCAGCTCTCTGAGTTGGAAAGTATCAGTATAATACTGCTTTACCCTGACGCTTTGGACCAGCTCTCTGAGTTGGAAAGTATCAGTATAATACTGCTTTACCCTGACAAACGCTTTGGACCAGCTCTCTGAGTTGGCAAGTATCAGTATAATACTGCTTTACCCTGACAAACGCTTTGTACCAGCTCTCTGAGTTGGCAAGTATCAGTATAATACTGCTTTACCCTGACGCTTTGTACCAGCTCTCTGAGTTGGAAAGTATCAGTATAATACTGCTTTACCCTGACAAACGCTTTGTACCAGCTCTCTGAGTTGGCAAGTATCAGTATAATACTGCTTTACCCTGACAAACGCTTTGTACCAGCTCTCTGAGTTGGCAAGTATCAGTATAATACTGCTTTACCCTGACAAACGCTTTGTACCAGCTCTCTGAGTTGGAAAGTATCAGTATAATACTGCTTTACCCTGACAAACGCTTTGGACCAGCTCTCTGAGTTGGCAAGTATCAGTATAATACTGCTTTACCCTGACAAACGCTTTGTACCAGCTCTCTGAGTTGGCAAGTATCAGTATAATACTGCTTTACCCTGACAAACGCTTTGTACCAGCTCTCTGAGTTGGAAAGTATCAGTATAATACTGCTTTACCCTGACAAACGCTTTGTACCAGCTCTCTGAGTTGGAAAGTATCAGTATAATACTGCTTTACCCTGACAAACGCTTTGGACCAGCTCTCTGAGTTGGAAAGTATCAGTATAATACTGCTTTACCCTGACAAACGCTTTGGACCAGCTCTCTGAGTTGGCAAGTATCAGTATAATACTGCTTTACCCTGACAAACGCTTTGTACCAGCTCTCTGAGTTGGCAAGTATCAGTATAATACTGCTTTACCCTGACAAACGCTTTGTACCAGCTCTCTGAGTTGGCAAGTATCAGTATAATACTGCTTTACCCTGACAAACGCTTTGTACCAGCTCTCTGAGTTGGAAAGTATCAGTATAATACTGCTTTACCCTGACAAACGCTTTGGACCAGCTCTCTGAGTTGGAAAGTATCAGTATAATACTGCTTTACCCTGACAAACGCTTTGGACCAGCTCTCTGTGAGTTAGAAAGTATCAGTATAATACTGCTTTACCCTGACAAACGCTTTGTACCAGCTCTCTGAGTTGGAAAGTATCAGTATAATACTGCTTTACCCTGACAAACGCTTTGTACCAGCTCTCTGAGTTGGAAAGTATCAGTATAATACTGCTTTACCCTGACAAACGCTTTGTACCAGCTCTCTGAGTTGGAAAGTATCAGTATAATACTGCTTTACCCTGACAAACGCTTTGTACCAGCTCTCTGAGTTGGAAAGTATCAGTATAATACTGCTTTACCCTGACAAACGCTTTGGACCAGCTCTCTGAGTTGGAAAGTATCTACATAATACTGCTTTACCCTGACAAACGCTTTGGACCAGCTCTCTGAGTTGGAAAGTATCTACATAATACTGCTTTACCCTGACAAACGCTTTGTACCAGCTCTCTGAGTTGGAAAGTATCAGTATAATACTGCTTTACCCTGACAAACGCTTTGTACCAGCTCTCTGAGTTGGAAAGTATCAGTATAATACTGCTTTACCCTGACAAACGCTTTGGACCAGCTCTCTGAGTTGGAAAGTATCTACATAATACTGCTTTACCCTGACAAACGCTTTGGACCAGCTCTCTGAGTTGGAAAGTATCTACATAATACTGCTTTACCCTGACAAACGCTTTGGACCAGCTCTCTGAGTTGGCAAGTATCTACATAATACTGCTTTACCCTGACAAACGCTTTGGACCAGCTCCCTGAGTTGGAAAGTATCTACATAATACTGCTTTACCCTGACAAACGCTTTGGACCAGCTCTCTCTGAGTTGGAAAGTATCAGTATAATACTGCTTTACCCTGACAAACGCTTTGGACCAGCTCGCTGAGTTGGAAAGTATCAGTATAATACTGCTTTACCCTGACAAACGCTTTGGACCAGCTCTCTGAGTTGGAAAGTATCAGTATAATACTGCTTTACCCTGACAAACGCTTTGTACCAGCTCTCTGAGTTGGAAAGTATCAGTATAATACTGCTTTACCCTGACAAACACTTTGTACCAGCTCTCTGAGTTGGAAAGTATCAGTATAATACAGCTTTACCCTGACAAACGCTTTGGACCAGCTCTCTGAGTTGGAAAGTATCAGTATAATACTGCTTTACCCTGACAAACGCTTTGGACCAGCTCTCTGAGTTGGAAAGTATCAGTATAATACTGCTTTACCCTGACAAACGCTTTGGACCAGCTCTCTGAGTTGGAAAGTATCAGTATAATACTGCTTTACCCTGACGCTTTGGACCAGCTCTCTGAGTTGGAAAGTATCAGTATAATACTGCTTTACCCTGACAAACGCTTTGGACCAGCTCTCTGAGTTGGCAAGTATCAGTATAATACTGCTTTACCCTGACAAACGCTTTGTACCAGCTCTCTGAGTTGGCAAGTATCAGTATAATACTGCTTTACCCTGACGCTTTGTACCAGCTCTCTGAGTTGGAAAGTATCAGTATAATACTGCTTTACCCTGACAAACGCTTTGTACCAGCTCTCTGAGTTGGCAAGTATCAGTATAATACTGCTTTACCCTGACAAACGCTTTGTACCAGCTCTCTGAGTTGGCAAGTATCAGTA
>NC_139626.1:49468799-49483799 GCF_964638095.1 Poromitra crassiceps
CTTTTCTTCTTCTTCTTCTGTATTTTCCCCCTGCTGCTCCCGGTCGTTGGTCCACCCCCTCTGCCGATCCGGGGAGAGTTGTAGACTAGCACACGCTTCCTCCGATATGCCTGATGCCTGTCGCTTCTTTTCACCTGAGGAGTATCACCAGCAAGACGAAGCATGTGGGAGGATCACACTAACCCCCCAGTTCCCGTCACCCCCCCCCCCCCCCCCCCCACCGCCCTCCGACAATGTTGTGATAATGACCCTCGTGCAGACGGATCTGCAAAAACAACTGAAGATGCTGTTTATCCATCAAGCGAAACGACAGGAGAAAAGGAACTCCCGCACGACAAAGACTCCATTTCCGAAGCCCAGGTGACCTCAAAGCCATCTGAGGAAAATACAGACAGAACATGGGTGGCCAACCACACATTAGGGATGTTCCGCCTCCAAATCGAGCGTGTTCTTCTGACGCTACGCGAGAGGGCTTCGCAGAGAACCGAGGAACAGCCTGACTCCACGCGTACTGCTGTTTGAAAGCCAAGGCAAATGTGCCGCCTGCCGGCTTGGAATGTCCGAGGGTCCGGGGTAAGACCCGAGGGTCCGGGGTAAGACCCCGCGGACGTTAACGTTATTCATGGAATGAGAGTTTAACAAACCTGTCCAATGTCCTATGCATTGATTCTACATTACATGAAGACATTACCGTGTTGTTTTATTTTGTATGTTACATACTTATTGGCCAAGTATATTAACATTTATGGGCTTAGAAAAGTCTGCCCATGTAGGCACTATAGGCAGCCATCTTGCCTGCAGAGTTTTCTCCTCAAAATGAAGATTGATTGACAGCTGCCATGTCGTGATATGATTGGTTGAAATGTGGTAAAAATATGATAGTTCTTCATTACGTCACCATACTGTAGAGTGTAGATTACAGTTATGACTGAAATCCTGAAAAATGAACTTTTGATGTGAAAAAGTGTGGAAAAACAAAACTTTTTTTTACATTATTAAATAGGTGCACTGAATACAGTATGTGAACAAAAAAAACACACACATTTTTGGGTTCAGCTCGTCTTTCACTGTGCAATACTCATTAGATACTGCAATACTGTATTTTGTGCAATAATCCAATGTGCGATGAGTAGTTCTACAATACTTGCGATAAATATACACAATACAAAAGTGCAGTTTCCTATCTGCAACTTACTTTTTGCACTTTAGTACTACAATAACTGTTCACACTGCTGTATACACTATCTTACTATTTTGTACATATCTTACATATTTTCTACTCTTATTCTATAGTACTTGATAAAGTAAAATATGTTCATATAAATAATGCACATACAAACATTTTCCTTTTATTTTTACATATTTTTATTCTATTTCTATTTGATCTTATTCTATTGCCTCAGCCTATTCTTCTTATAATTTCCTTATGCCTATATATTCCCCTACTTCAATGCACAACTGCAGTGTTGCATAATTTCCCCCTCGAGGATCAATAAAGTATTTCTGATTCTGATTGATCTCCTTCCCTGTATCTCTGCTTATGTATTTTCCTCTGTCTCCTTCTGCTGCAGGAAAGACTGTTCCTCACCGTTTCCAACTACGTGTTCACCGCCATCTTTGTCACCGAGATGACTGTCAAGGTAAAAAAAACAAAAGCTTTCTTCACCTCCTCCTTCCTCCCTCCTCCTCTTTGCTCGCCAGCTCGGCTTAATCAGTTGCACGTGTCCCATCAGCGATGGGCAGCCAGATAGCGATATCTTCACTGAAGTTAATTAGAAGGCTATCTCTCTCTTCACATGGCCTTAAGCTAGTCTTGGACCTTCCATCCATAAATACTCTCAGGCACATAGTCTCTGTCTCTCTCATCCACTAATCGTGTGTCCAGAAGTCCAGGGTTGCATGCATTATTGAGGCTCTTTAACTCCAGGCGTTTTCCCGCAATGGTAGAAACCCTATAGTTTATTTATGCATGACCACGGATAATGAAGACATGTGTAGCACAATATGTGGATGAGCTGAGCACCGTGGAGGTGTACGGTTACACATGATAGTACGTCTCATCTGGCCTCCCAACTTAGCTTGAAGCCTTTGTTTTTTCCCATCTGCATCTTTGAATTCCCTTCCGCATCTTCATGTTCTTGCTCTGTACTTGTTTCGGTCTTTCTTCTCTTTCCTGCAGCCCCCTGCAGCCTTCACTTCTTTATGTCTCATCTTCACGCGCTCCTCCCTTCTCTCCCTTTTCTCGGATGGAATCAATCCAGCTGTGTGTGTGTTTCTCTCTCTGCGTGCCCTTCACACTCGGATGAAGGTCCAGTTGACCCCGGCCGCTCGTTTCCTTATCTCTAATAGGTGGATCCATCTGGCTCTCCCTCTTCCCTCTTCCCTCTGTGGGGCCAGAGGTCTGACTGTTACAACCACTCCACAAGCCTACCGTTGAAGAAGCAGCAGGCACACACTCAGAATGAACCAACATGACTCGTCGTGGTGTTAGCCTTATTAGCATCCACTCTTCCATTGTCACCCTACGCTACTATAGAGAGCCAAAGTGGAACGTCACTTCCTGCTTCAGCGCTGTACCAGAGATTTTCATCCGCCATTTATTTTCCCATAGACGTTTTGTAAAATGCGTATAAAAATAGTTTTAATTGTTCAAACCAAACGGTTCAGATATATTTAGAAACAGGAGAGATCGCATAACATTTCACTTGGACCAAAATGTAAAAAAAATTGGGGTGGTTTGAAGAAAATATTTTTTCGATGAAATGTTCTATGGTCTCTCCTGATTATAGCGTTAGCTGAACCGTTTGGTTTGACCAAGTAAAACTATTTTATAAGAATTTTACGAAATGTCTATGGGGAAATAAATGGCGGATGAAAATCTCTGGTAGAGTGCTGAAGCAGGAAGTGACGTTCACGTTGCCTCTCATAAGATGAGGAAAACTGTCCTACTGTCTGTCTGCATCCAGGTTTTCTCCTCAGAGGGTTGACCAATTCATCTGAAACTGCACATAGGCATGGAGCACTGGCATAGGCAGGGACTGACCAAGCAGATTTTTCAATTCCCCCAAGTTGAAGCGGTCTATGACCCTTTTTGGCAAGTCTGCACGAGTTGTGGCAGGCTGATCACAACACATTTTAGAATACTACATTGATGTTAAGGAAAACTAAGTTTGTAGGTTTTACTTGCACTATTAAAAAGGATCAATAAAGACAATACAAAACAAAGAGAAAAAAGGGCAGGGCATAGCGCATAGGAGGATCACGCACATTCCCCCAGTTCCCCTCCCCCCAAACAGGCGCCCCACCAGACCAGAGGAGGCACTAGTGCAGCGACCAGGACACATACCCTTAATCCGGCTTCCCAACTGCAGACACGGCCAATTGTGCCCGTATGGATGCCCGACGAAGCTGGAGGTAATGCAGGGCTCGAACCTGTGACCCTCGTGTTGGTAAGCAGGGAATCTACCTCTGCACTACCCGTATGCCCATGTGCCTGTCTGTTGTTTGTGAGAATATTATCACGCTGGATCAAACATACACCACTTTATCTGTAAATGGTTATTTTCATATTTATTTATTTCATGATATAGGCATTTGTGTTTCCTAGTCTACAAGGGTAAATGCATGCGTGATTGGGGAAACTATGTTGTCCGTTTAAAAGCGTTCTTTTAGCAAAACAATCACTTTTTCTCGAGGACACTTTGTTATGTTCAGTAAACTGCGGACCACGACGTACCAGTTAGAGACACTGCATGAAATAGGCCACGCCCATCACGGGGGAAAGCTCTCCATTCACTCCCATACACCAGCGTCATTTTCCTTGAATTAAACATAGCTAAAAGTTGTGTGGTGGGCTGCGCAAACAACAAATGTAAAAAAAAATCGCCAATAAATTGCCGAGATCCCGAGCAAAACAAGGAAACCATTGAGAATTGGCGAGAAGAAAAATGTGGATCTAGTTGTCAAGGAAGTAAGTTGGAGTATTCATCTTCCGTATATTTGATCTTTGTGTGCAACACGTGACATAGGAGAACACCAGGATTGGGGCGGGGGGCGGGGGGGGTTTGCTTTCCCCCATTTTGGGCGTGGTTTCTGAATGATGACGCGATCCGCAGTGTCTCTATACGACACTTTCCGGCAGCTGTCGTAAAGCTGTCCGGCTGTCTTAGAGGCACAGCTACAACTCGTGTTGCACATACACAACATTGTTTTCTCATAATTTATGTCAATAGAGTGAAATATTACTATTTATTTCTCCCATCCTCCCTTTCCCGATCTCTCCCTCTCTCTCCTCCCTCTCTCTCTCTCTCTCCCCCTCCCTCTCTCTCTCTCTCTCCCTCCCTCCCTCCCTCTCTCTCTCCCCCTCTCTCTCCCTCCCTCCCTCCCTCCCTCTCTCTCTCCCCCTCCCCCTCCCTCTCTCTCTCCCCCTCCCTCCCTCTCCCCCTCTCTATCTCCCTCTCTCTCTCTCTCTCTCTCTCTCCTTCCCCTTCCAGGGCGGCCAGTCTGATCCCTCTCTGAGGAGCACTAATTACACAACCACATTAATTAGACTGAGAGTTTCCTCTCTGAGGCACACTCCATCACTGACACACACACACACAGACACACACACACACACGTGTACACACACACACACACACACACACACACACACACACACACACAGACTTGTCTTGTCTAGAGTTGACTGCTTCTTGTCACTCTGTGCCTGTTCCACGCTGTAATTGATGTGCCTGCTATGAGCTGTAAGGGCCTGACAGACTGGCTTCATACTGATGTAACCTTACTCAACTCTGGCATCAGTGTCAAAAGAGCTCATTTAAAGCTACAATATGCAACGTTTTGCCTTGCACGATTTCAGACAGCAGCCCGTCTTTATTGTCACACGAACACTACAACACATGCATGCGGCCACAACACACACTCATGCTGACGGTGGCCGGTGAAATATGTCCTCTGCATTTGACCCATCCAGGCTTGTCCTTTCCTCCAGGGGGCAGGCCGGGAGCAGTGGTCGCTTTTTCTTACCAGCGCCCGGGGACCATCATTGGACTATCATTGGACCAACTTCAAGATTTTGTCGTCACTGGTCGGATGACGATCTTCTGCATGTTTTTAGTGGGGGGTTATGTACGGAGGAACCCCCTGGGGGGTACGGGGAGAACATGGCAACTCCACACACAAAGGCCCTTTCGACGAGATAGCCCACCTGGGCAGTAGGCACTGAAGATATGGGGGGGTCACAACTCCAGCGCCCACAGCGTCCCAGGCGAGAATCGAACTCATATCTTGGCAGAAAGTGTAATATCGGTCCCGTCCTCCTCCCCGTCGTCTGGACAGTTTCCCTCCCAACACACAGGGTGGTGAAGTGGTCAAGTTGAACCCGGGTGTCCGTGGTGGTAGGCGAGTCCTTTTACCTCTACACTACCCAGACAACCCCGGGCCTGAATATTCAACTATTCCATTTGGTCAGTATTCGGTTTTCAATTTAAATGTAGGCACTTGTTAGACTGGTGCTAGGACCCTGAGGATGTCGTCCGTAGCAGTGGGGTTGGTCAGAATCAGTGAATGTGGAGGAAATGTGTTGGCAGAGAAGTACTGTGACCCGAGTGTAGCTTTGCCCCCCTTTTCCCTGGTTTCTAAATACTATAACTGTCTGCGTTCCCAGAAGAGTCTAAATACTGTAACTGTCTGCGTTCCCAGAAGAGTCTAAATACTGTAACTGTCTGCGTTCCCAGAAGAGTCTAAATACTGTAACTGTCTGCGTTCCCAGAAGAGTCGAAATACTGTAACTGTCTGCGTTCCCAGAAGAGTCGAAATACTGTAACTGTCTGCGTTCCCAGAAGAGTCTAAATACTGTAACTGTCTGCGTTCCCAGAAGAGTCTAAATACTGTAACTGTCTGCGTTCCCAGAAGAGTCTAAATACTGTAACTGTCTGCGTTCCCAGAAGAGTCTAAATACTGTAACTGTCTGCGTTCCCAGAAGAGTCTAAATACTGTAACTGTCTGCGTTCCCAGAAGAGTCGAAATACTGTAACTGTCTGCATTCCCAGAAGAGTCGAAATACTGTAACTGTCTGCGTTCCCAGAAGAGTCTAAATACTGTAACAAAAGGGCCTTTCTGTGTGGAGTTTGCATGTTCTCCCTGTGCCTCCCGGGGGTTTCCTTCATATAGGAACCCCCTTCACCAAAACATGCAATATCCTGGTTGCTAATGTGGTTCCTCCTCTGGTCGTTAAGGGCGCCTGTTCAGAGGGAGGGGAACTGGTTGGAATAGCGTGAACCTCCCACGTGCTATGTCCTACCGGTGAAGCTTCCTCTGTCAGGTGAAAAGAAGCGGCTGGCTAACTGCCCATGTCTCGGAGGAAGCATGGACCCAGTTTCGGCTCTCCCCAGATCGGCAGAGGGGGGAGTAGCAACCAGGATAAATAAATTACGTTGGCACTAATGGGGGATACAAAATGGGATAAAAAAATTGGGAAAAAAATATATAAGAAAGAAAAAAAAAGTATTGATCGATCAAATCCAACTGAATCCTCGTGTCAATCGCATTGTAAACAATGACCACGGCGCACGGAAGAGGAAGTGTTGTTGAACTGAACTGAACCAAACTAACTCCCCCCCCCCCTCCCATGATGCATTGCTCTGGACAGAGACGGTGAATGTGATTTATTGTAATGCATTCCAAAAGCGTTACAGCTGATGTTAGCTGGTCAGAGGTCATCCTGTTAAAACCTCCTCAATAAAATTCATTCAAAATCACAGTTTTTGTGATCTTGTTACCCTACAGTTTAGAAGCAGAAACCTGGCCGTTTGAATCCCTGCACTGGGAAAAGAAATACAGAAGTGTAGTTTGGAGGCGATCCAGCGACAATGGCTTTTTTTGATTGAGTATAAAGAGATGGCGAGACAGATTTGCAAAAGCATTCTCAGGGCAAGTGTTGATCCACTGCGATGAAATCCAATAAAGAACAATCTACAACATCAGATTACGCTGATGCGGCCATGTTTTCCTGCTGAATGTGTGGACTCACTGCAAATGGAGCTGGGAGGTAATCTGAATTGAATGCGACACGCCTGGACAAACAGCGGTGTGGCTGTGCATCTCTGAGAGGGGAGGAGCAGCTAGCTTCCATCTGGTATATACATTTCCCACGCATGCTGTTTTATGACAGCACTGTTTGATCTGCCTAATGACTTTCCATCCGTCCCAAAGGGGCTTCGATATAGCAGGCGCTATTCATAATACATGATTTATAACTCGCTATTTAGTCTGTCAAACAAGACAAAGGAGCCGTGGTACGGGCTGTGACAGTGGCTAGCTGCTGAGTGGATCCAACCAGTGAAGACAGATGAAATGTGTGCGCTCCGTCTGACAGTTTCACGTCTCTGGTACTTATATGTCTCTCTCTCCTTCCCTACCGCCCTCCCTCCCTCCCTCACTCCCTCCCTCCCTCCCTCTCTCGTCTCGCTGCACTACAAAACAATACAATAACATATAATCACACCCAGGTGTTGAAGTAAAGCGGTGCAGGTTTAGGGGCACTCATCTGAGAAGATGTAATAGAAGCTTTGTGGATAAGCGATCACCTTAGCCCTGTTCGGAATCCGTCCCTATGACAGAAATAGTGGACTATTTGGTGTGTCGCCACTTTTTTTTTTATAGTGTCCGAATTCTCAACTGTTAATTTCATTCACTATTTAGTCCACTATGAAATACCCACAATGCTCAGCGATTTCTAGTGAACAGTGAATGTACCCTACATTTTCACCGGTATATACCACAATGCAATGCGGTTGTCTTTACCGAAGGAGAAGAAGAAAGTCGCTAGCTCGCGAGCTAACAAGCTTGTGAGCTACTTGACCAGCACAGCTTGCTATTAGGAGACAGCACCTTAGTTGACAAAACCACACATGCACGTAATTAGAATTTCAACCATTAGGATTTAGCAGTCAAACTATGCAACATCAATACTACTTGAGGACATTTCAATCTGCTTGTGAGCTCAGTTGTTTATGCGATAGTGGGCGCAGATTGCTTGCGTCACATGAATACCCGGCGCATCTGGTGACGCAACGATCTCCAGGGAAAAAATCTGTGTAGTGTCTGAAACTCATTTAGATCATTCCCCATATAGTTCACTATAAACACTATATGGGGAATAGGGAGTGAGTGAATGAGTGAATGATTCCGAACGTGTCTATTATCTCTGATATGTGTTGTTTACTTGTACAAAAGCGGTGACCTCTACGACCTTCCTATCCCTAGCTATGGCCCCTTGTCCCTAGCCATGCCCCCTCCCTGCCCCACCCACCCCCCCACCACACACATTCCCCTAGCCACTAGTCTCTCAAGGCAGTCTATCTCTTCCACAGTCTGTACTTCAGCCCGTTCAAATGTGGACAGAGGAAAGTTGTAGTTTACTACAGTATCAAGAAAATGACACATGATTCCACAACATACTTGACGCAATCTGATTTGCTAAAACGTGAAATTATCTAAGACTGTTGGGAGCTTGTTTTCATTTGTGTTAAGAAAATGCCGATGTCAGTACTCGACAATAGATTAAACAACTTGTTAAGATGGAGATTGTTTGCAGTGTCTCTCTCCCTCAGAGCGAGGAAACCCTGACAACAGTTGGCATGACATCTGGTGTCTGTTGTTGTGTAACACACACACACAAAAGCATGAGTCGGATCAGAAGCCTAACCCTCACCCACCCACACACCCCCAGCCACTCCTCCTACCCACCCCTCAAAGCCCAAATCTCTACAACCTTCCTATCTTTAGCTACGCCCCCTTTTCCATAGCCCTGCCCCCTTTCCTGACCACACCCTCTCCCACCACCCACATCCCCCTAGCCACTCCCCCCACCTACCCCTCGAACCCCGACTCTTCCCAGAGTAATCTAGTAAGAGAGTGGCGCCAGCGGAGGTCCAAAATGCGTGACTCAGTCGCCAATGAACAGCCAGGAAGGGGGCTCGCGCTACGTTTGAATGCATAAAATAAAGCTGATAATATACAATTTGATTCTTTAACCATCGGACGCTTTCAAAGTACATCACAAACGGCCCATTTTGCTGCAACTCGACAGCGCTGCTTAATCCACAACCTTACTTCCGGGGACTGTTGTGAGATTAAAAAAACTGGTCCATTGGAGTGAAGATGTCACAACTCTTCTATTATACAGACTCTGGACCTTCCTATCCCTAGCAACGTCCCCTTTTCCCTAGCCTTGCCCCCCTCCCTTGACCCAACCCGGATTGGGATCCGCTCCAAAATGTAATGGGTTCTTCGTCGGCCCATGCTACACCCTCCCACCAAGCTTCATGAAAAGTTGAGTTTTACTTGGACTAACTAAGCGATTCAGGTACAAGATTAATTGCATTTTTTTTAATTCATTTTCTTTGTAGACTATATTATTTTGAATATTGTTTTCTTTTTTTTTCTTTTTACCTCATCGTTCAAGTATGCCAGTTAGCTAACCTTTGTTTCCCTCTCTTTATGCATAATGTAATGTGCACTAGTAGGATGTCTGCTTGGAATATTGGCTATAAAGATTTATGTCAGACTGTAATTACAAGTTAACTCTTCTTCAAATAAACACATTTTTATGAAGACAATGATTAACACAATCACATAGAGTTACAACTAGCTTTATAGTACAATAAAATGCAAGCAGTTGTGAATGACAGATTGGTATGAATCACCTCTTCATGTACCGTAGCCCATAGAGATGCGCGGATGAGCTTTTATGCCATCCTAATCCGCGTGTATGCATGAACCGTCCGCCCGCCATAAATCCGCGCGAATTATTTCACACTATCTATAGATCCGCGCCCGCCATGCACCCGACGCTATAAACGCTATAAAAGGAGCGAACTTGCGGTTTCTGTTGCCGTTGGTGCGATCGCTGCAGTCCAAGACTCCAAATAAACTTCCATGCTGTATTATGTCCAGTCCACCACTTGCCCTCATGTAGTTTACTCGGCTAACGCTATAGCTTTAAGTTTAGTTTACTTGATTGCCTCATTGTATGGGAAAATACGAACTCTTCAAACACGTCTTCAGCGGAGACTCCTTTTTGAGCGTGACATCATTGACCATATATGGACGAAAAGTGTAGCCTTGCGACCTAGCACATGGCTATTGTTGTGTTTACGGCCGTGGGTCCTTTGGGGGATCTACAATAGGCGACTAAGAATGTGCCTGACGAAAAATCTAGCTTAAAATACGTTCATAGACTAGAGACGGTAATTAATATTATTTTTCCTCATTAATGATACATCGTTTCAACCGCCCGCAACCCATCCGCTATTAATCAGAATGTTTATTTTTATGATCTGGCCCGCCCGCAGGGCGGGATATCCGCGGTCAGCGTGGTTATAACTGCGGCCCGCGCATCACTAGTAGCCCAAGACAGACTGTTTAGCTTGCACAAATTGCCTTTGTTGCATTAGATGCATGTCAACATGTCTACTGGTTTAATCATGTATATCAGGGGTGGGCAACTGGCGGCCCGTGGGCCGCATGTTGCCCCCGACCTCACTCAGTGTGGCCCCTGTTTTGTTTTTTGTTTTTTTACAAGGCGGGCCTTTTTGGTTCAATGCATGTTGGGAAGGGGGTGCAATAACGCTCCAAAGTTAGGCACATTTTTGGTCAGGGAAAAATTGACATGGCCATTTTCAAATGACCCCCTCACCATTTTTACCTGCCCCCTCAGTCACCTCATCCTGGAGCCGGGTCTGATGTACGTAGGCGCATCTTCACTAACTAAAGCCACGCAAATATCACAGAGCACCAGCGCTGCAGGCTCTAAATGGTCTGAGGAGGCAGAGACACAGGTGTCTTTTTTTTTATGCCAAAATGGCACTGTGCTTCTCTAGTGCTTCTCTACACTTTGGTGCAAGGAATGTCAGGACGAGCCACGAAAGTCCAGAATGGGCACCGGCGGGGACAAAAACCATACGGGAACAAGGTCACCACACTTCAGTCAGTGCTCTACGGGAGCCTATAAGGGACCTGTTAGACTCTCTGTGTGAAATATTCTCTCTTTTTGACACACATACACATGCAGCCAAATGCACATACACACCTGGCGCATGCACTCGTATAAAAACAGAACACACACCAATGCACACATGCTGTCTCACCCTGGAGAGTCATGTAGTGACGTCACTCCCCTCCGCCATGCTTAGTGCCTTAGTGCCTCCAAACCACCCCTCCCCCCACCAAACCACGCCTCCTCCCCCTTCCAGTGCTTTCCATCACTCTGCGTATACTCACTGTATGTCCCCAGGTGCATTTCCTGCAAAGCAAGGCAGAAGAGACGGATCTATCTTGGCCTGTACTGTTTCAACATGACACACATAGGGAGGTGTTATTGCCACCAAATCACTTGGCAGGTTTTGAAAAGATGTCGCTCACAAACATCTGGGGGGGGGGGGGGGGGGGGGTTGATTGTAGATGAGCTTAAAATATGCATCATTTAAATGGCACATTTTGCCAAAAGATAAAAAAATAATCCCATCTTCAGAGGACAAAACAAAGTGATATATGCAAGGAAAATGCATTACAATACAACATCTGGCACGCAAACACGGTCTTTTTTTTAAAACACGATTTCAGACGGAATGGTAAATGGTAAATGGCCTGCATTTATATAGCGCTTTTATCCAAAGCGCTTTACAATCAGTAGATAGTCTACATTCACCCATTCATACCGCAGGGTGCCTACACCATCGGGAGCAAGGAGGGTTAAGTGTCTTGCCCAAGGACACAACGATAGAAGCTGGGAGGGAGCGGGGATCGAACCGCCAACCCTTGCGTCATTGGCCGACCCGCTCTACCTCCTGAGCTAAAGCCGCCCGGAAGCCTGTCTTTTATTGTCACACGAACACACTACAACACATGCATGCGGCCACAACACACACTCGTGCTGATGGTGGCCGGTGAAATATGTCCTCTGCATTTGACCCATCCAGGCTTGTCCTTTTCCTCCGGGGGGCAGGCCAGGAGCAGTGGTCGCTATTTCTTTCCAGTGCCCGGGGACCATCATTGGACCATCATTGGACCAACTTCAGATGCTGTCGTCACTGGTCGGATGACGATCTTCTGCATGTTTTTAGTGGGGGGGTTATGTACGGAGGAACCCCCTGGGGGGTACGGGGAGAACATGCAAACTCCACACAGAAAGGCCCTTTCGACGAGATAGCCCACCTGGGCAGTAGGCACTGAAGATATGGGGGGGTCACAACTCCAGCGCCCACAGCGTCCCAGGCGAGAATCGAACCCAGGACCTTCTAGCTGTGAGGCGGCAGCGGTACCGACTGCCCCACCGTACCCTCCAAACATCTGCCAGGCAATTTTCCCGCCAACCTCACCAACTTTTTTAACTCTTGTTTCCTATTCTCCCCCCTTTCTATATGGTTGAATCCCCATCAGGTCCAGCCTAGTGAGTGAGAGCTCTGTTCCAGCTGCCGCTGCAACATGTCAGTCTAGAAACCTGAGACAACTAAACAATGAGGTCTAATCTGAATGTATTTGAGGACTAAAGGAGAATTTAGGTTTTTACAACCTGGACCTTATTTCCATCTCATTTTATGTTAAATGAGTCACCCAGAACAGAAATGTCTTAAATTTGATGCAGTATTGAGCTAGAACGTGGGGCGCAACGGCCTAGAACAGAGGCCGATGGGCCATGTGGCAACTGTGCCTGCCATGTACATCCTGTGAAAAGATTATTTTCTGCCACGCACCAGCTCATATCCTTATTATATCATAGAGACAGAACTGGGATCCCAGATCAGGACTGTGTGCGGCACCTGAGGGGGAATAGCGTGGATCCTCCCAGTTGTATTTCCTCTCCTCTCCTTCCCTAACCCCTCCTCTCCTCTTTCTCACTATTTACTTGCATTTTTTTGTGTTGGAAATCTTCCTTCTGTCTGTCTCATGGAAATGCAGCCAAATCCAGACACGCATCACACAGCCTGTTTTTCCCCCCTTTATTTTCTCAGCCAAAACACAACTGACATGAAATCGCACATATTCGAGAAGATCATTTGAATGTCAAAGCGCATGTGTCTGGGTTCGACCGCTGTTGTGTTACCTGTGTGGTTGTCTCGGCTCCCAGACAATAGACCCTTTTCGCGGGGGCCGTTTTGTGTCGAAATGGCAGGGTAAACACAGGTGCAAGCAAAACACTAATGAGGGTTTCCAACTTCCGTGATTGGAAGTTGGAAACCCTCATTAGTGTGTTGGTCATTGGAGATCTCTGGCTACGAATCGTCGGGGGAAGTCCTTGTCAAAAAGAGTTGTTTGAACGGAGCGGTGAGAGCGGCCGCTGACAAGTCTCTCTCAAGTTACCGGAAATGCTCTCCCCCTCATTCTCCTCCCTAGTGAAACAAACTGGAGATACAGCGAATCACTTTGTACAGAACTTTTTAAAACATTGAAAATGGATGTCCCGAGCAACGTTACATTATTTGATTCCGTTTTATCCGTTAACAAGCACACGACTTCTGCATGTCACTGCCCCCTTGTGCATGAAGGGCCGCCCTATTGTTTCCACCCATTTTTAACAAGGAAAGCTGGGAGAAAGTTCTCCGCCTTTATTGTACTGATTTCTGCCCGCGTGGCACTTAGCGTTTCTCTCCCTTCATCTCTCTGCAGGTGGTGTCCATGGGTCTGTACGTGGGGGAGCGGGCCTATCTGAGGAGCAGCTGGAACATCCTGGATGGCTTCCTGGTCTTTGTGTCCCTGATCGACATTGTGGTGTCCATGGCGGGCGGGGCTAAGATCCTGGGGGTGCTGCGCGTTCTCAGGCTGCTCAGGACACTGCGCCCCCTCAGGTGAGGAGGACTGACTGGGTTGGGCTGTGGCCAAAGTGGCGTAGTCGTTAAAGAGACCGAATGCAGGTCAATCGGACACTTCACTCCTCCTATGTTTGAGGGGTCATCGCACTTCTTTGTGGTGTACAGAAAATAATTTTCTACAAGTCATACCTATTGTTTATATTGAGCATTGTGTGAAAAGTAAGCAGAAGTTGAACTATTTTGAAAATATAGCGGATAACTGCGGCCATCTTTGACATGGGGAGCTCGTGACCGGAAGGTTGTCGGTTCAATCCCAGGGACCAGCAGGATACATCTGGGTGAGGAAAATGAAAAGGCGGCGCTTTACCCTCGCTCATTACCACCACTGTGGTGCCCTTGAGCAAGGCCCTTAACCCCAACCGCTCCAGTGGAGCTGCTCAGTGGCCAGCAGATCAGACTGTGGTTGTACTGGACAGCTTCCAGGTGTGTGTGTGCGTGTGTGCGTGTGTGTGCGTGTGTGTGTGTGTGTGCGCGCGCCAGCAGGGCTTTAATGAAAAAGAGACCCCTTTATAAAAGGTTAACAATTGACACTGTTGCTTCACTGCAGAGATGCTTACTTCTTACTTCCCAAGGTACAGCTGTTCAGTCCTAAAGATGCTCCAAAAATCAACTCCAAAAACACCCAACACCTGTATTTCTTTCTTCCTTTTTTGAAATATTGATTGCTGGCACTATAATGAGACATGTTGATAAAAATACAGTATGTAAAAGAAACAAGGGGGTTCCTATCTGGAGGAATCACCGGGGGAGCTCGTGGAGAACATGCAAACTCCACACAGAAAGGCCCTTTTTGACGACCCCACCTGGGACATGGGTATGGGGGCACAGCCTCAGCACCCACAGCGTCCCAGGTGGGAATGGAACTCAGGAGGCAACAGCGCTACCTACCACTGCGCCACCATGCCCCTTACAGTATGTAAAAGAAACTTGCCACTGTGGTATCAAGTGGTGCAAAATCAATAGTGACAGTCGTCAGGTCATGGATAAACTCTAAATTAAACGTCTCATTATAAATCAGTGTCAGTATGTTGATGAAGACATGCTTTGTGTACTTTTGCGGTTGTCTTTGGCAGTGTCCCTATAGAACTGTATTCTTCACATACCCAGGTAAACGAGAAGCAAGTAG
>NC_139626.1:49491299-49546299 GCF_964638095.1 Poromitra crassiceps
AACCCAAATTTGAGCCAGCCGGCGCGTTTAGACTGAAAAAATAATTGGTTCGGAACCTGAAAAGTTGGTTCTCAGCGGAATCAAAAAATTGTTGTTTTTTCCTTGGGAACCGTGACATCATCAGTGGGCGTGTCTCATTCTAGGCTGTGAAAACGAGCAGGAAGGAGAAGAAGGCAGTGACAACACGGAGAAAAATAATTTGTAGTGGTCTGCTGAGGAAACCAAATGTTTAGTGGTGATTTGGGCATCTACCGAATCTCAAGAAAAGCTAGAAAGCAGTACAAGAAAGAACAAGTTGTATGCTGAACTTGCGGGAAGAGATGGCCAAGGCTGGGTTCACGTGCGAACGCCAGACCAAATAATGAATAAACTTAAAAAACTGAAGAAGGACTACCGAATAATGTCCTCCCACTTTGGTTCCGCTTAAACTGGTGTGAACGCGGGCTGGTTCGCCAGAAAGCAGCAAGGTTCTGAGACTCCAGAACGGAACCAGAGCCAGAACCAGAACCAGAACCGTGTCTGTCTGACAGTGGTTAAAAATTGTGAGGGGGCAATTTGAAAATGGTCATGCCAGTTTCCCTCACCAAAATGAAGCCTATCTTTTGGTAGACTCAGCTCTCAGTCTTAATCCGTTTCACTACTGTAAGACTGAGAATATTACTATTTAAATCTTTTCATAACGTCAGGTGGTGCTGTTGGAAGCCTTGCATCGGAGACGCTCATGCAGAACCGGTGTCTCGCAAAACATCGCCACGTTTGCGGAGAAACATATTAATCACTTAGAAACAAACATAACCTGTTAATAGGACGTGTTTCATCCGGCCCCGGCGGCTAGCGGTCTTTCCCCCAGCGATAAGCCCGACTCCCGAGGCTAACGTTACAGAGCCTGCTGACTCCTCCTGACTTCACAGCGCTTCACAGTAGGTAGCAAGCGGACCACTCCCGGGTAGGAAAAATGATTGTAAAATAAACAACAGGTATAAACTCTCTTTGCAGCACATCAGTGTCTTGCTCTATATTGGAACTATGAAACATTGCATTGCCGCTACCAAATAAAATTCTAATAATAAATGTAGGCGTGTCTGCTGCCGGCCGTTCTCGCCGGGCTCTGAACCAGATTTGGAACAGTAAATTCCCAGACGTTTGGTGGTTAGGTGGCGCTGTTGGCGCCGCTCACCAAACGTCTGGAAACCGAGACTAATCTTTGGAGCATTATTGCACCCCCTTCCCGACAAGCAAGCATGACGTACCAATGGATGCCTTAGGTCTGCTATTTTCATATGATACCAGTATATTCACTATAGCTTTAAACATGAGCCTGCTGCGGCCTCTGAAAGACAGCAGTGTTGCACTGCGAGAAGTAGAAGAGAAGTTAAATTTGGGAAAGGGGGGGGGGGGGGGCAACCGGTGGGGTGGTACCGGGCCTGGACAGGATGGAAGAGAGATGATAGATGCATGGAGAAGAGAGAGAAGAGAGAGAGAGAGAGAGAGAGAGAGAGAGAGACCTTTGGAAAACATGACACTCACTCACACACTGAAAATGACCACTAGTGCAAACTTAAAACAAATGATTTTGCTTTTAAATTAGTAGATTATCTTAAATAGTCTACAGAAGCCAATGTGCTTGCATTTTCTATGCCATTATTTTGAGATTACCAGTTAATTATCTTTTTATCTCAAGGAAACGAGCATTGTTATCTTGAGATAATGCGATAACGAGATAATCAACCCGTTATTAGGGGAAAAAACTAAGTTTCAAGAGAGGGAGGGGATGGTTGCAGTGTATTATTTATTTATTTATTTATTGTGAGGTACGCATGATTTTTCACATTGTCATTTTCTTTTGTTTCTGTGCTGCACGTCCCTCTGATGTGTGTGGAACAAACATCAGACTGCACTGGACCAGCTGTGACTTGGGACTCTTAGCGCAGTTGTTTCCAGTCCACCATGAGATTGCTCTGTAGATAGACCCTTTTCACGGGGGCCATTTTGTGTCAAAAAGGCAGGGTAAACACAGGTGCAAGCAAAACACTAATGAGGGTTTCCAACTCCCATGATTGGAGCACACATAACGCTGTTGGCAATTTGAGATGATGCGTTCTTGAGGGTATTGCGCAATACCAGCGCAGAGGCCGCCTGCAGTACTACACAAATCAAAAGCTCAGTTGATGTAGATGCAGCCAATTGTGCTCTGGAGCTTTTTTGTTGCTCCATTTTTCGCCATAAATGTTCGTAAAGTGGCACTTATTGAAATCTACTACCCTGCTTGTAGGCGTTAAATAGGCAACTGTGCATGTTGAAAGTTAGCAATGACAACGTTTGTGTTTGCCCTGCCTTGTGCCACGTGTAAGATAGAGTCAAATATTCTGCCATCTTGCTCTCCTATCCCCCATCTCTCTCCTCTCCTCTTCCTCTTTTCTCATCTCTCCATCATCTTCCTCTTTCCATTTATTTTCCTCTCCCCTTCAGCCACGTCACTCTTTCATCTCTTTTGTCTTCCCTATTTTGTCTTCTCCCTTGTTCCCCTCTTTTTTCTCCCGTCACTCCCTCGTTCTATTATACTGTACTTTCATCCCTCCCTCCAAAGTCCTCTCTCCCTTCATCCTCCTCTATCCACGTTCCTTTTCATCCTCCTTCCTGCTCTACTCACCCACATATAAGACTAGAAAAAAGCATCTTAGAAAAGAATCGTAAACTTAAATATACGAGCTTTAGTGTGGTTTGCAGAGGTCCACAGGTGTGGGATGAGCTTGTTAATACTATAACTATGTAATTAGCTGTGTCTGTTGAAAAAAGAAGAAGCTCAAGACGGCAGTTGTTACTAAAATATGTTTTAACCTGAATACCCTGAATGGCTGGGGACTTCTCAACTAATTACTCTACTTTGGAATTCTTTTAAATCGTACTGTAATTTCCACGTGTCATTATGTCTCTATTTCTTCTATTTTTGTAGTATTTAATTAATGTTTAGACTGATGGAATAGATCTCTTAGGATTATTTAGTCGTAATTTTTAGGATTTTAGGTTAGTCTTGTACTGTAGGTGTCCTTGGTTTAGCTGTCTTGTAATCTTAGGTATCAGGTGTTTTGTAGGTGGTAAATGTTACTGTATAATACATGTACATGCAATTGTTAAATGTAAGTGTGTAGGTAAACATATTTTAAATGTGATGTGCTCACTGCCTGGGTCCCTGTTCTCAAGATTCAGATAGCTTATGGGTGTCCCATTTCACATATCTGCATTATGTCTTATATCAGGGGTGTCAAACATGCGGCCCGAGCGCCAGAAATGGCCCGCCAAAGGGTCCAATCCAGCCCACAGGATCACTTTGAAAAGTGTGAAAATCTCACAAGTCCTTCAATCCAATATTAAGTAGCGTGTTCATGTTTTCTATATTCATCACTAAATGGTAAACTCATCATCATCGTTACCCTTGAATATAGAGAAGTGCACAGATGCTGTTAATTGTAATGCACAATTACAGTAATTGTGATAAGCCTATGATAGCTGAAATAGCCCCTACGTGAAAACGTGTTCTTAAAATGTACATGTAATTATTTACACTGAAAGAAACAGGACAATTTGGAGGTGTTGTCATTTATAGGTTATTATTGATTTGCTTTGTCTGGCCCACTTGAGACCACATTCGCTCGCATGTGGCCCATGAACTGAAATACGTTCGACACCCCTGTCTTATATGATTGTACTGATTGCTGATTTATGAATAAAACTGAACTGAACTGAATCTATTCTTCCCTCCTTTCCCATGCTAATATTCCCACCATCTCTTAAATCTTCCTTTACTCCCTCATCTGTCGTTTCTCCCTCTCCACCTCCCCTCCACTCCCTCCCTCGCTTTCTCTCTCCCTCCACCCCACCCCTCCCCTCTCTCTCCCCCTCCCTCCCCCCCTCCCCTCCCACCTTCACTGTCTCTCCCCCTCCACACCTCCCCTCCCCTCCCACCTTCACTCTCTCTCCCCCTCCACCCCTCCCACCCTCACTCTCTCTCTCCCCCTCCACCCCTCCCACCTCCCCTCCCCTCCCACCTCCCCTCTCTCTCCCCCTCCACCCCTCCCACCTCCCCTCTCTCTCCACCTCCCTCCCTCCCCCCCCTCCCCTCCCCTCCCACCACCGCTGTCTCTCTCCAGAGGCCCAGAAGACGCCGTACTATGCGTCGTACGGCCCGGCGCGGCTGGCCATCCACGCTCTGTGCACCAGCCACTACCTGGACCTGGTCATCACCTTCATCATCTGCATCAACGTCATCACCATGTCCCTGGAGCACTACAGCCAGCCGCAGGTGAGGGCACCTCCTGTGGGGGACCTCCGGAGAGAGGGAGGGAGGGTGGGGCTGTGGGCGCAGACGTAGAAAAGACGGAGCACACTCGTTTTAAGTTCTCCTGATTGGGCGGTGACATACAGTAGTGTCTTGGCAGAGTGCACGTTTATTTGAAAGTGGGGGAACTCCCGACAGAAGGCTGGCAACCTGCCTGCTGTGAATCAGCAGCAAAAAAGGAAAGGAAGAGCAATAACCAGAATAGACCCGACGCCATATGGTAGAAGACAAGCAGCCTGACGGATTGAAGTTTTAGTTCTACAGATATTTCTTCATGGCAGAGATGCTGCTGTGGAGGTAGAATCTCATAATCTCATTACTTGAGTTAAACCTCCATGGACCCAGCCAAAGCTAAATTCATTTGGCAATACTGATTATCTTTTGATTGGTACATTAATAAACGACTTGTAAATGAACAGAGAGAGAGAGAGAGAGAGAAAGGTGCTATAGACCGTTTCAGCTTGACAGCATAAACAAAATTGTATCCCTATTGCTATTGGTGTTGCTACAGTAATACAATAACTGACAGGAAGTAAACCTGAGTCCAAACTGTTCCCTAGCAACAGAATTCTGGTGAAATGTTCTATATACACATACAGTACATATATTTTTAGTCATTTATTTATTTATGTATTTGTTTATTTATTTATGTATTTATTTTTTAATTCAAATTTGAGTTAGCTACTTGGGCTCTTTGGCTCCACCCAATGAGCAGTGGTGTAGTGGAGGGTAGACGCAGTAGGTAGACGGCGTCTACTTACTTATTTTTCAGACGGATTTGCGTCTACTCACTTCTAAATCTCCTTTGATGCAAATCCATTCAAGTTTTTCTCTTTTCTGCCTAAAGTCTCTTGTCGGGCAGCAGCCGGGCAGATTGAGATTGAGGCGAGGCAGACTCAGCCAGTTCGGTAAAGTTGGAAATATATTGACCGATTCGCACTTCCCGGATCAATAGGTCATAAACGAAGCGTTTGCACTGCACACACGACGCCTCTTTCCGACGCAGCAACAAATCGGCCTGTGTATTTTCGCTTCTCTCAAGAGTTGCGTCAAGCAGCACAGAGCAGGTCGAGCTGGGCAGGAATTCACGAGAATAATAAAATAAAACATCCTGTCGATTTTCGAAATAAAACCTGTTACTGTAGCCTATGTCAAGAGAGAAACAGTCACACATTTGGGGGGGGGGGGGGATTTAGCCTGCTTTCCTGCTTTCTATAATAATGCATCCTTCAAAAATGTGTGTATCAATGAATTAAATTCAGAAATGTTCAGGTTATGGTAGCCTAATTGTTCTCATTGTTACATTGTAGCCTATAATTCAACCAAAATGTTGTTTTTGTAGACACCAATAATGACTGCTCAGCAAATGTAGTTTAAACTTACTAGTAAGTATAGTTACTGTAAGTAGGCATATATATATATACTGTATATATATATATACTGTATATATATATATACTGTATATATATACTGTATATATAGGTGTATATATATATATATATATACTGTATATATATATATATATATACTGTATATATATAAAGCGGCCGGGGGGGAAGTGGGGCTAAATTACAGTCTACCCACTTCTCCAGGGACCACTACACCACTGGCACTGAGGATTAACTCCAACAATCTAATAAGAAACTACAGGCCAGATCTATCAAGAGAATCATTCAATGCCCACTTACATGTAGGTCTTAATGTCCTTTCCTCTTGAGCTGTTCGGATACGTTCTTTCAGATTCCATAGAGGGACTAACAACATTGATGGATACCATGAAGCTCTAATAGGCCTAAACACAACTATTACAACAGATGGGATAACAGCAGCTGCTGTACTCAACTTGTAAAAATAAACTGTATATTGATACTATGTACAGTATATTTCTGTCTTCGTCCTTAAGGGCCGTTTTTCGTCCTGAAGCCGATGTGTTTTTTCTCCCGACGCTGTCTTTTTGCACTCCTCTAAAAACTGAACTGTATCTTTTTGAACAACACAGCTTTTGATTATTTGATCCATGTAGCCCACTTATATCTGATTCATTAATTCCAGTGTGCTAGAAAAAAAACCCTGTTCATTCTTCCCCCAAGAGTCTGACCTAATTTAGCTGCCTTTCTCCATTAACTTCACGTTTATTAAAATGAACTGGCAAGATCACTTTTTGCACATGGCCAAAGCAGACAGTTCAACAACAACCCTCCCTCTCTCTCTGTACCAGTCAAAAGATCAACAGTATTGCCAAATCGATTTATCAAAACAATGCAGAAATGCTTAGGCCATGAATTGTGGTCTAGTGGTATACATCAGATGATGATTTAGCAACATTTGTTGATTATTGTTATGAGCTGCGTTCACACCGACCTATTAAAGTTTTTCGCTGGCATCGAGTTTACATACAAAGTCAATGCAAATCAGAATCAGAATCAGAATCAGAAAGACTTTAATGATCCCCGGGGGGAAATTGGGAACGAGCGATTGAGCGTGTATTCGCCCGGGAGAAAAATCGCTGGGCGTCCGAGCGACAGACACCAGCGATAGGGCGAAAATTTGCTCGTCGCCCGAGATGGAATATCCCAATTTGAGCGAAATTTCGCTGGCATCAGTCGCTCGCTGTTCAACGCTGATTGGCTGCCGTGTGAGAGTGAGTCAAGGATCACACTGGCTTGGAACAAACCGCTGGTTTATTGTGTGGCAACAAACCGCATTGACAGCTGATTGACAGGCTGACAGCTGACATGAAGTGAAGTCTGTACTACCGGTATAGAGCTCGCGTTAGGAGCACGCTGATAGGCTTAGGGCCTGTGTCCACCTAGCGTCTTTTTCCAACGTTAAACGCTGGGAGTGCGCTGGGGAACGCTGATCCCAGCGCACAATATAACAAGGAAGCAGTCTGCAAGTAACGTTAGTTCAGCTTGATAGCTGACAGCTAGCAAGCTAATAACACAGGTAGGCTACGCTATTAAAAGCAGTAAGCACAGCACTCACCAGAAATATTAAGTGTCTAGCCGATCTGCTCCCACAATTGAGCCGTTCTGTCTCTGTTGTGATAGTTTTTCCATATGATTAGTTACCAGAAAAGGAGCAGCCGACACCAGCGTCTTTGTGAAAAGTTAAAATATTTTCAGCTAGAAGCGATGGGAGCGCTGGGAGTCGGGCGCACAAAAACGCCGAAAATAGACGCTGGGCGCTGCGCACTTTCTCTACACGTCCGTGTGCGCTCGCATACGCTCTCCCCCCATTGGAAACAACTGAAAAAAGACGCTGGACCTGAGGAAAAGACGCTAGGTGGACACAGGCCCTTAGCTTGTAAACAACTACGGTGGCTCGCAGTGGACAAACATCATGACATTGCGTTTTCACCCTCTCTAACGTTAGCTCCCAGATGTCCGTCAATTCTTGTGCCTGTTGACGAGCGATTTAAACACAGCGACAGAGCGATTCCAAAGGGTTGAATCGAGCGACAGAGAGAAAAATAAATATCTCGGCGTGAACACAGCTTAGGAAATTAACTGTGAACATCTCTCTCTCTCTCAGTCCCTGGAGACTACACTGAAGTACTGCAACTACTTCTTCACCTCCACCTTTGTGATTGAGGCCTCCCTGAAGCTGGTGGCCTTCGGCTTCCGACGCTTCTTCAAGGACAGGTGCAGTACCTGCTCTAACCACTAGATAATGCTGTGTACACAGTCTGTTGTGGTGGAGTGTGTGAAGCTGCTTTAACAGAGACATACTGTACAGTACACAGTCTGTTGTGACGGGGTGTGTGAAGCGGTAGTAGGTTTGTACTGTACTATCTGTGTCAGTGTTGACTGTGAAAACCATAGTTGTCAGGAGTCAATTTCTCTCTGCAACAATGACAGGACAAATCCCTGTACATTTACATCTCACTTGATGGATTCCTTTCTCTAAAATGCCTTAGAGTACCAGGAGCGCTTACATCTTGAGTATGGGTGCGGGAATGGAACCAGTGGCGTGTCCAGGCCATCTTGACTGGGGTGGCCCAGGCGGGGCACAGACTCAAGCAAGGGTGGCACCGAGTGCGTCATTCAGGAAGGATGTAGAAAGGTTTTCCCTGACCGAAATTTTGCCTAATTTTGAATTATGATGCCAGGTTCTTCACTCTAGCTGTAAAAATCAGCCGGCTGCAGCCTCTGAAAGACAGTCATGTCGGCCACAGATGCCAGCAGCACCCTGGGGTGGCCAATTAAATATCAGGCGTGGCCAGGGCCACCTCCGGCCATTCCCTACAAAACGCCCCTGAATGGAACGTCTAAGGGCGTTTTCACACATGCCTAGTCTGCTTCCTGGTTTTAGACCAGACACAGAAATGTTAGATTGTGGTGTTTTCCAGCTGGCTCGGTTCACTTTCACACCAGCCAAAAAGCAAGCGGACCAAACAGGACTGCTAATCCTCCCAGATGGACCAGGAGACTCTGAGTCTCCCAGGGTGGAAAATATAAATCCCCAGAGATGTTTTTGACGGATGAAATTATATGAGTGTGTGTGTGTGTGTGTTTGTGTGTGTGTGTGTGTGTGTGTGTGTGTGTGTGTGTGTGTGTGTGTGTGTGTGTGTGTGTGTGTTGGACAGTGTCGTGGCCTACTTCATCCCCGTCACACACACCCCCCCCTCCCCCCCAGTCGCTCAGGACCGGTGTGTGGATCCATATGGTGATGCGCTCAGCGCGAGAGTGTGTGTGTGTGTGGGTGGGTGTGTTTGGGTGTGGGTGTGTGTGTGTGTGTGTGTGTGTGTGTGTGTGTGTGGGTGTGTGACTGTGTGTGTGTGTGTGGGTGTGGGTGTGTGTGTGTGTGTGGGAGAGAGAGACGGCATGCAGTAACCGCGCATCTGAAGTTCTGAACAGACCTGTCCGTCATTAGACCGCTCCCCAAATGTGAACCGATTGCTGTCATTCCCCTTGCTCTGTGTCCACAAGATCCCAACTGACATTTCCATACGTGCCAAGCCACGCTATAGCGCCTGTCAATCAAAGACTGCCACCCAAAACTCAAGACTCGGGCTGATATGTGTCATTAACAAGCGCTAATTTGCCTCCGGTAATTTGGTAAAAAATAAAACAAAACCCTCGCAACTTCTGCCAACACTAGTGAAAAGTGAAAAGAATAAAAGAATAATAAATAACCTAATGAAGAGGCTGCAATCAATCTTATCACAGAATTGCCTCCGATGAGACCAGAGTCCTTGCTATTTGCCATACGCGAGGTAGCCTATAACGTTAAATTGGTCTGCTGACGACTGCAATCATGCAAAAACTGCTCCAAAAAATAATCCACACAGTTTTCACCAGTCACCAAAACAAGATGTGAAGAATGAAGATGTTGTTTTTAAACGTAAAATACTGGTCCTATTACGCATAGCGCAGCTGGCAACAGGAGCTCGTTTAATCAAATGCAGGAAGGCTTCATGCATTTGGGTCGGATCGAGTTCGGATCACGTTCACACCACCAACGAACCGTACTAGAGCTTGTTTGGAGACCTCCTCTTTCAAAAGGTCTCGGCCCGCTTGTTCGGTCCGCTTTTGGTGCGCACCAGAGTTCCATTAGTGCATTCACACCTCCCCAAACGAACCGCAGCAAAGGGGGAAACGAACTCTAGTGCGATTCAACCGAACCAAACGAGGTAGGTGTGAAAGCGCCCTAACCGTGGCAGTGTCCCGTTGTCTTTGACTTGACTCGGATGACTTGAAAAAGCTTTCAAAGTCTTGAAGTCTCTAAATTGCTTGAAAGTAATGAGATTTGTTCAAGCAGACTGCATTTAAATTCTATTTTCTGGATTTGTATGGATTGATTGAAATGATTGAAGTTGAAACTGATGATGGAAAACTTATTTTGCATCATGGCCCTTATCAGTCTGGGGGGGGTGTTCATACTCAGCCATGTGGAGCAGTCATGATGGTACTAATAATCATCTGTATTTGATGTATTCTCGTATGCAGATTTGAACAGTGCAGCCTCTGATCCAAGTATTTTGGCTTGTGCTGGAAGAAAGCTCTGTTGCTTATTTCTTCCTCTCCACCTTCTTAACAAAATGTGCCCTTCTGACATACAGTAATTCAATGCTCTTTGCCTATCTTTCACTCTATATCTATGTCTGTCCCCTCTTCTCTGTCTCTCTCTAAGTCTTCTGTTAACCCAGAGACAATTAGAAAACCTCTGACAGAATATGTCTGTCCTTCTGAATTTATATGTCTCTGTTTATCTGTCTCTCTTTCGCACTCTTTCGGCCCTGTATCTCTTTCTGAAATCCCTCGCTCTCGCTGTGAGGCGAGCCCGTTTTTTGACTGTTTACACCCTCTGAGCCTAGTGCAGGCCCATGCTGCTCCTCTGAGCCTGGTGCACGCCCATGGTGCTCCTCTGAGCCTGGTGCACGCCCATCCTGCTCCTCTGAGCCTGGTGCAGGCCCATGCTGCTCCTCTGAGCCTAGTGCACGCCCATGCTGCTCCTCTGAGCCTAGTGCAGGCCCATCCTGCTCCTCTGAGCCTAGTGCAGGCCCATCCTGCTCCTCTGAGCCTGGTGCAGGCCCATGCTGCTCCTCTGAGCCTAGTGCAGGCCCATCCTGCTCCTCTGAGCCTGGTGCATGCCCATCCACTCCTCTGAGCCTGGTGCACACCCATCCACTCCTCTGAGCCTGGTGCACGCCCATCCACTCCTCTGAGCCTGGTGCACGCCCATCCACTCCTCTGAGCCTGGTGCACGCCCATCCTGCTCCTCTGGGCTTGGTGCACGCCCATGCTGCTCCTCTGAGCCTGGTGCACGCCCATCCGCTCCTCTGAGCCTGGTGCACGCCCATCCACTCCTCTGAGCCTGGTGCACGCCCATCCACTCCTCTGAGCCTGGTGCACGCCCATCCGCTCCTCTGAGCCTGGTGCACGCCCATCCGCTCCTCTGAGCCTGGTGCACGCCCATCCACTCCTCTGAGCCTGGTGCACACCCATCCACTCCTCTGAGCCTGGTGCACACCCATCCACTCCTCTGAGCCTGGTGCACACCCATCCACTCCTCTGAGCCTGGTGCACGCCCATCCACTCCTCTGAGCCTGATGAACACCCATCCTGCTCCTCTGAGCCTGGTGCACACCCATCCACTCCTCTGAGCCTGATGAACACCCATCCTGCTCCTCTGAGCCTGGTGCACACCCATCCTGCTCCTCTGAGCCTGGTGCATGCCCATCCTGCTCCTCTGGTACTGAGCCATTATCGAGGACAGGACACATTTACTGTGGAAGAACCCCAGGCAGTGATTCAGAAGGAAATTAAAAGTGGAGAGTATGTGTACATGTACGTGCTTTTCAAACTAACTGTCCGTCTTAGCCGAGGGTTACAACAGACCCCACCTTGAAGAAAAGTTTGACCGAGGCTCGTTTGGACACTTTTTTTCAAACTGCAATGAAGAATTTAGTCTACAGTTCTACAGTACAGTTTTATTTCACACCCGGTTTGTGAGTGAGAATAGAGCCCTGGGCTTGGTGAAATCGGAGGTTAGCCTACTTTAAAATGTTCTGCTCTGCAGTTTTAGTTAGCCCCAGAGACTGCTTCACCTAGAAACCAAATTATCCTAGATTACCTAATAATGCAGAGCGAGAAGACTAGAGGTGTCCCGCATGCGTATCTCTCTCAAGTGCAAAAAAAAAAAACATGTAGGTTTGCTGCCCCCTAAATAAATTTACAATTGTTTTATTTCGGGTTTTTCATCTTGTAAGTGGGGTCAGACAGATATATTTGTCTGATGTGTTGCCTTTTATTAAATATTGAAGATCAGCTCGTGTCTTCTACTGCTGAATAGGGAGACCGGGTCTCCCTGCCTTAAAGAGCTGCTACCTGTAACCCTCTCTCTTGAAAAACCATTGCATCTCAATGAGACAAGCTGGTCAAATCAAGCTTAGATGAGTTTCAATTGAGAGTTTTAATGTCACATGATATTGTAAAGACCCTATGAATATGGTATCTTTACTTCCTGGATTTGGGTGGCGTAAGAGATCATTTAAAAGTCAGACAGAAAAAGGCAATTAAATTTGATGGGAGGGGTGTGGAAGGGCGGGATTGGTAAAAAAAAAGTTTGTTTTTGTGGGGTGGAATTTATATTTATTTATACAGTGGTTTCCAGGAATTAAAAGTAATGTGAGCTCATTGCATGGGGCCACTGAATAGCTGAAATGTTTGGCATGGTTTTAAGCGTTGAATATCGTCACATCTTCAGCCTTCAAATATCCTCTTGGCACTCCTTGGTTCTTCCTCCCAAAGATCTAGATTTACAATAGCAACGATTTAAGAGGCTCCTCTGCATAGTATTAGAATTGTTCAAAGTATGCTCATAAATATTCATGACCGGAGCGGAAGTGGAGGGCTGTTATCTGTTCGCCTGCCAAGTAAGTTCTGGCAGTATCATGCAAGTGATTGTGTCTAAAGTGGCTACAGAAAATGAGTTATATTGACATATCGTGGACGTTGACATGCACTGCCATGCACTTCTGAACTACCATCCTAATGCCCCGTGTCCACAGACAGACAACCTTTTTTTCTTTTCTTGGCGGAGCACTTTGGATATCATGCCCAGAGCGCTTCCAACATGCACAGACACACAGCACACAGCACTGTATTCTGTGTGCTAGCTAGCTAGCATACGAGGTATAGGCTACAGTAGGTAATACTGTAGCAGCTGGCTATAACATCAACCCAACAAGATTTTAAGATGTTAATGCTTCTGACCCCGGAGCCTCTCCCACCATGTTTGTTGATCTTATTAGTCCCGCCTCTTCCTCGATTTTGATTGGTCGGTCAAAAAAAGTGACATTGAAATGTTTTATTTTCTACAGAGCGCTTCGTCAAAAATGCTAACAACAGAGAGCGCTGAAACGCCAGGCGCGGTGCTGGGAAGAGGAGCGCTCCTAGCGCATCTTTACCATAGAGAAATTAATTGCAGAAAGGTGCTGGCAGCTGGCACCTATTGCTCCTAATTTGTCTCGACTCTCTTCTCTATGGACTGTTTCCTTTGGCCAAATCCGAGAGATACTAGTAGATTTGAAAGTGTGTGTGCGTGTGTGTGTGTGTGTGTGTGTGTGTGTGTGTGTGTGTATAGGTGGAACCAGTTGGACCTTTCCATTGTGCTGCTGTCAGTGATGGGCATCATTCTGGAGGAGATTGAGATCAACGCGGCCCTCCCCATCAACCCAACCATCATTAGGATCATGAGGGTGCTCAGGATAGCACGAGGTACTCTCTCTCACACACACACACACACACACACACACACACACACACACACACACACACACACACACACGCAGGCACCCCCCCCCCCACCCCACACACACACACACACGCAGCCCCCCCCCCCCCCCCCCCCCCCCACACACACACACACACAGACGCAGGCACCCCCCCCCCCCCCACACACACACACACACACAACCCTTTCACATGTGAAACTCGTAGATCAAAATAGTAAAAATACCACCGCTCATCCGGTATCAGACTTTGCTGAGTTGCTGGAGCTTAAAAGTATCAAGAGGAATAAAAAAAGCAGCGTGCGCACACTCAAATCTGTGCAAATATCTACAAAAATATACACGTGAAGCAATTTCTGTTTACACAAGACGCACATTTCCGCCTGTTTATCGTATTGCTGCCATTCACACAATACTGACAATACTGTTACATTCCATTGTTGTTGTTGTTTACGCTTTTTTTTTTTTCTTCTCCCATTTTCTTCTGTACTTGGCCAATTCCCTGTCCCGGTCGTTGCTCCACCCCCTCTGCCGATCTGGGGAGAGCCGTAGACTAGCACATGCTTCCTGCGATACAGCTGCAGTCGGCAGCCGCTTCTTTTCACCTGACAGCGAGGGCTTTCACTGGCAGGACATAGCACATGGGAGGATCACGCTATTCCCCCCAGTTCCCCTCCCCCCTCCCGAACAGGCTCCCTGAATGACCAGAGGAGGACGCATTAATCCGGCTCAGACACGGCCAATTGTGTCTGTAAGAATGTCTGACCAAACCAGCAGTGCCGCTGCCGGGAATTGAACCCGGGTCTCCGTGTTAGACTCCACTCTTATCATTTCCCGGAAATCACATTTAACTGCCGGCATCACTGCAGCTGGAAAACACTACTAATCGGCTCATCTCCGTCCGGACTCTTGTTTCGTCTGTCCAATTCAAATTTTCAACAAAAATGTTGTCTGGTGGTTTGTATTTCCCTCCTCCTACACTTCAACAACAGAGCGTCCGGACGTTCTGCTTCTGCGATGTTACGGCATCGTTCCCACATGCGGCCGATACGTAACCTCACTAGTAACGTTAGGTCGTGAGCGGGGAGACTGGCAGAACTGATTTACTGGCATTTCGACACAGCTCCTTTTCACACGTGACAGTGTGCCGTTACATTTACACAATAGGCTCTCCGTGTGAGGGGGAAAGATTATAGCCTATAAATAGTTGTTAAATGGCACTTTTACAAACCATTAATGTCCCCGTGCTACTTAATTTCATTCATGTTCGTATATTACGTGGCTGGATTATTTGGAAGAGAGCCAAATTGGTAAGCAAGTGAAAGTCGACTCGTTTCTTTTCCTAATAGCGCTGCATTAGGCTATTGGGTGATAAGTGCCCGCTATTAACGTCCACGCATAGTAATCAATCATTCGCGCATATCAATTAATTAAAGGAGCAAACTCACGGCCAGAGCCATCGATTTCCTCACAGTGCCAAGTGCTGCAAACTGCTTGAATGGTTTATTTTTCCTCCCGGTCTACCTGTCTGTCTTGTATTGTGAAAATGCAATAATATGATAGTGTTGCATTATATATTTGAGACGTAACTTTTGTGCGGAGAAGTCAGATATGACTTGAATGCCACTTGTAAAATCGCCTTTTCCACCATTTAACGTGAGTGCGACAGGCAGCTTTAACACTTTTACGTTATCGCCTGAATAATGTGTTGGAGGTTTTTCATGGAGTGGCTTTCTGAAATATGCCTCTGATGTAGTCTACTTTGAAAAATGTCATTAAAAGTCTGCCTCGCATAAACACTGATTCCTGGCTGAAGCCTGCAGACGTATGTGCAGCACCACTGTGCAGTCCCTGTTTAGAAACAACGATGCCTCATGTCTGGAAGGGTAAGTCCGCTAAACACTCAGGCCTGATTTAACGGGCATAGTCCGGACTTCATGTGTGGAAATGGCTTTACAGCAGTCACCCAACCCAAGTGGCGGACTGGCCATCTGGAGTAGCGGGAGTTTTGGTCCACCTGTGAGCCATCGACTCCAGCAACACTTATCTGAAAAAATTAAGAAGCGCGTCTGTGTGTGTGTGTGTGTGTGTGTGTGTGTGTGTCTGCCTCTCTGCTCTGATCTCTACCCATATTTTGTAGACTCGTACATAGAGGCCAGAGACAAGTGTGTGTGTGTGCGTTTGCGTGTGTGTGTGTGTGTGTGTGTGTGTGAGAGAGATCATCACATCTCATAAGTCATCATCATTCTCCCTCTGCCAGACTTGACTTTGGCACATTCTACCTTGCATACGCTGAGTGACAGTGACAGATTGATTGTGTCCTGCATAAATTTGCCAGCGAGTCGACAAATACAAATAAACATTATGCTTCAAATCCTTCAAGCTGCTATCAGAAATAGCAGAAATATACTGTATGAGTTGAGTGAGCATGAACAACATGAACAAGAGGGTCAATACGACAGGGAAAGTCAGAATTGTCTATAGGGCTTTTAACACAGCACTTATCCCAGTGCTAAATGCTTCCCCAGCCCTGGGCTAACTTGCGATTTAGCCCTGGGCTAACTTGCGATTTAGCCCTGGGCTAACTTGCGATTTAGCCCTGGGCTAACTTGCGATTGAGCCCTGGGCTAACTTGCGATTTAGCCCTGGGCTAACTTGCGATTGAGCCCTGGGCTAACTTGCGATTTAGCCCTGGGCTAACTTGTGATTTAGCCCTGGGCTAACTTGTGATTTAGCCCTGGGGTAACAAATGTTTCGCACATACAAATTCCACAGTGGGATAAGCTTGACTTTAGCCCAGGGCAGCTGGCCCTGCTCCAGAGGGGAGCATACCTATGTTCCCCGGGTCCTATATTCCCCGGGTCCTATGTTCCCCGTTTTTGTGGGACCGGGGAACATAGAACCCTTTCTATGAAAAAGGGTCCTATGTTCCCCGCTTTTCCCAAATAGGGTCCTATGTTCCCCGCTATGTAAAATGTTATCACCCCCGTATAAAATCCCAACTTAATTTTTGATTTCCTGAACAAAGTTGTAGCGGGGTAGTTTCACTGTCTTTTCCCTTTAATATTCATGTCTTCTTGTTATTCAGAGAAAACGATGGAAGTGGCCGCTGGTCTGGACTACTTCCCCTTAACTTCACACTGAGGAGGGTAGAGGCTAATTATATCAATCTCACTTAATCCTCCCGCTCTCAGCACCACCCTCTGCTCTCCATAATACTGCCCAGGCACCGCTGAGTGGACCAGCGGCCGGTAGAATTAGCAAGCAAGTGGGTATTGATGGTTGGTGTGAGGGCCGTTCACCATTTTTACTCATAGTGTGAATGTTAACATCTCCGACGGTGGGAAAGAATATAAAATATAAGATAGTTTTGATTTGACGCTTCTTTGTTTGCTGCATAGTAGAGTGGCAAAGTTACGCCCTCTTCTGGGTTAGGCACACGAACCAAGGGATTTCATCCACCATACATTTTTCCATCTACATTTCGAAGTTTTGGTCCATGTGGCTTCAAGAAAAATAAGTTAAATGTCCAATCTGTAAGTTCTAATTATTACTGACACCGGTGGACGTTAGGGGAACTGCAGGCAGCATGTGAGTGAGCTGGCGCGCGTGCACCGTACTCGCACGCGCCCACCTGCTGCCTGGCGAAAAACAATGACAGCAGACGTGTTGGTTACTTTGTGACGTTAGCTAGCTGATATTGTTAGCAAGCAAGCTAACGTTATAGGCAGCCTCAGCAGCTAACTGTTAGCTGACCAAATCAGAATCAGAATCAGAAAGACTTTAATGATCCCTGGGGGGAAATTGGGACAAGTTACAGTAGCTCACAGAACACACATAGCATAAAATAAACAGTAGTAAATGCAATATTAAGCAAAATAAGCAGAAGAACACAACATAGCATAGAATAACAGTAGTAAATGCGATAGAAGCAAAAATAAGTAGAATGTCTAAGTAAGCAAAATACAAAATACGTAGAGTAGTATACATTCCGTGTCAATTATCATTATTGCACCCTGGACTTATATTAAGTCGGCTTGCCCTATACGTTACACGTGGCTCAGCCAGGCACAGTTAACCTATCGGCTGGCTCAGTCTCAGGGAGACTGAGCGTCTCCGAGGTGCTCTTTTAAGAGAGGCGTTAAAGAGTCCAATGGCCACAGGCAGGAATGATTTCCTGTGCCTCTCCGTATTGCATCTAGGTGGAATCAGTCTCTCACTGAACGTACTCCTGTGTTGTCTAGCACGCCGTGGAGTGGGTGCGAGTCATTGTTCATGATGGAGCGTAGCCTGGACAACGTTCTCTTCTCTGACACCGCAGTCAGAGAGCCCAGATCCAGCCCCACAATGTCCCTGGCCTTACGGATCAGTTTGTTGAGTCTGTTGGCATTCGCTTCCTTCAGCCTGCTGCCCCAGCACACAATAGCATACAGGAAGGCACTAGCCACTACCGACTCATAGAACATCCTCAGCATGGTCCGGCAGACGTTGAAGGACCTCAGCCGTCTCAGAAAGTAGAGACGGCTTTGCCCCTTCTTGTAGAGTGCATCAGAGTTTTTAGCCCAGTCTAGTTTATTGTCAATGTACACTCCAAGATACTTGTAATCCTCCACTATGTCGACACTGACCCCGTAGATTGAGACAGGGGTCACCGGAGCCTTGACCCTCCTCAGGTCCACCACCAGCTCCTTTGTCTTTGACACGTTGAGCTGCAGGTGGTTCTGCTCACACCATGTGACAAAGTTGGCCACCACATCCCGATATTCATCGTCATCGCCAGCAAATGGAACATATCTGTTACTGCAGTCAGTCTAACAATGTCCCATGACCATAAGCACAACGGTAGCAACGTTGGGCATATTTGCGACTGTTGCATTATCCACACCTTCCGGTAACATTATTAGCGGAGCTTCTGGGTGTAAATCCATAGCCGCGTTAGCAAGCAGCTAAGCTAACGTAACGTTAACTATAGCCGGGCCAAAACCACCATATCACAGCAGCTAAAAATACAACAAGCTAACGCAAGGTCCCTCCATGAACCGAAAACACAGCCCTGAATCTAGTTTCCCTCCGACGTCGGTCACATTGCTGCTGTTTGGTTAGACGGGATTCACTACATAAATCTATTTTCTTTTTCTGTGTGCACTTTTTACTGGACTCTGTGTTGTTGGTTGTTTGCTGATAGCTAGCGAACGTAACGTTAACCTAGCCTTCTTCTTCGTTGGTGTATTTCCGCCCGGAGCCAGTACAAGAGGCAGGCTCGTGAGCGCGTAGAACGTCACATCCGGTAAATTTGCCGGGAAATTGCAACCCGACAGGAGATGAATGCTGGATCCGTATCTTTTGAATGGCTGAACGCAGAGAGACGCGGCACGGCTCATTTTTTAAGTTACGTAACGGAGCATTCACTCATTGGTGATAGAAAACACTTTCCAAACATTTATTTCCCCCCCATACTTACGGAGTGGACCTTTAAATTATACCAAAAGGGGGGGGGGGGGATTATTCTTGGGCGTTGCGAATCGTGGAAGATAAGAATCGAATTCTTCCATGAATCGTTTTTTGTTGGTTTGTTTGTTTGTTTGTACCCCTAGTGTACTGGCAAGGCAACGCTGTTCTGCAGAAGTTTGGAGAAAATGAGTTGAACTATCCAAGATTAGTACACCTCCCAGGAGGCTTTATTGGGTGCGCGACCGCTGTCGTTTCCCATCAGAATATGACCGCGGCCTCACAGGCGCCATTTTCCATCCATGCTCCACCGGAAATTGGACCGCTGGGAATTGTATAGGGTCTCTAATGGAGAGTGGGGGAGCTATTCCATGTAGCTATCCCCTCTATCGACCGCTTCTTCTCATCTTTTTGTCCTCTCATCTTTCTTGTATGGTTGCTCCCTCCCCCTCTCTCTCTCTCTCTCATTCACAAAAACAGACAGAGAGAGAGAGAGTTCCTCCTGCGTTCTCTGCGGTCCTTTGACTCTCTGATTTCTCTCTCTCTAGTTTTGAAGTTGTTGAAGATGGCAACAGGGATGAGAGCTCTGCTAGACACAGTGGTCCAAGCCCTGCCTCAGGTGTGTATGCGCACGCACGCACGCACACACACACACACACACACACACACACACACACACACACACAAACACACACACACACACACACACACACTCAGGTCATTCTCAAACTCACTCTAGTGCAGCGCTTTTCAAACTGTGAGGCGCGCCTCCCCTGGGGGGGGGGGGGCGCGAGAGAGCTTCAGGAGAGGCGTGATGCAATGGGAAAACTAGAACGACCGCAACGCGGACTTATGCCTCCGCCATTAGTTAATTCTTGAGTCCAAATCGCCATTTGAGGCAAATTGGAAGAAATTCCGTCAAGGCGCTCCTGTGATGTTGCGTTACAGAGCTTGGAAATTGGGTGTGTGAGAGGTCACAGTGACCTTGACCTTTGACCACCAAAATGTAATCAGTTCATCCTTGAGTCGAAGTCGATGTTTGAGACAAGTTAGATTAAATTGCGTCAAGGCATTCCTGAGATATCGCGTTAACAAGCTTGAAAATGGCGTTTGAGAGCTCACCTTGACCTTTGACCTTTGACCACCAAACTCTAATCAGATCATCCTTGAGTCTAAGGCGATGTTTGAGGCAAATTTGATGAAATTCCGTCAAGGCATTCGTGAGATATCGCATTAACAAGCAGGAAAATGGCGTTTGAGAGGTCACAGTGACCTTGACCTTTGACCTTGGACCACCAAAATGTAATCAGATCATCCTTGGGCCTAAGTGAATGTTTAAGGCGAATCTGATGAAATTTTGTCAAGTTGTTCCTCAGATATTGCGTTAACAAGCTTGAAAATGGCATTCGAGAGGTCACAGTGACCTTGACCTTTGACCTTGGACCACCAAAATCTAATCAGATCATCCTTGAGCCTAAGTGAATGTTTAAGGCGAATCTGATGAAATTTCGTCAAGTTGTTCCTCAGATATCGCGTTAACAAGCTTGAAAATGGCGTTCGAGAGGTCACAGTGACCTTGACCTTTGACCTTGGACCACCAAAATCTAATCAGATCATCCTTGAGCCTAAGTGAATGTTTAAGGCGAATCTGATGAAATTTCGTCAAGTTGTTCCTCAGATATCGCGTTAACAAGCTTGAAAATGGCGTTCGAGAGGTCACAGTGACCTTGACCTTTGACCTTGGACCACCAAAATCTAATCAGATCATCCTTGAGCCTAAGTGAATGTTTAAGGCGAATCTGATGAAATTCCGTCAAGGCGTTCCTCAGATATGGCGTTAACAAACATCAGTACGGACGGACATCCGTACGGACGGCCGTACGTCCATACGTACGGACGGACAACCCGGATCCATAATGCCTTCGGCCTGGCTTCGCCGGCGGAGGCATAAAAACAGAAGAAGAAGAAAAAATAAACTCTGGTAGCTAACTTCAGCTATGCGTGCCGTGGTGGAGCAAAATCAAACATTAATTAGTGCCTATGAGAGAAGAGCAAAAAAAATGGAAGTATGACCCTGATTATTTACATGTATCGTTTGGATTGACATCGTTTGGTCCCGAAACTCCCGATGACGCCCCCCCTGCCACAGCCCACAGTGTGTGCTCTGCAAAGAGGTGCTAGCAAATGACAGTAGGCCTATCCCCCACCTCTCCAAAAAGGCTATTTTTATTTTATTTAGCCTTTATTTAAACAGGTAAAATCACATTGAGACCGAAGTCTCATTTACAAGTGCGACCTGTTCATACAGCAGCTCATACAACAGTTACACAAGTAAAGACAGCAACAGTACAATCAACCGTCAAACCATAATAAGTTAAAAACAACATAAAGTGCTGAAGAGGAAGGGGGGTAGAGAAAAATGTTTAATTTTGAGAGCAGGAGCAGATCAAGGAAGCTCTCTCCAAATTACTCAACAATAATTTAAAACTTGCCAGGGGGATCAAACTGGACAGCTTCAGACTCTGCTGTAGCGTGTTCCAGGTGCAGGGGGCAGAGTAAGAGAACGCCTTTTTTCCACTGAGGGGATGGAGTAGGTGATGAGGTTTTGAATGCGTAAGCTGTAGTTGGACAGTTTGCGGAGTAGATAGACAGATAAGTAAGTGGGAAGCAGACCAAGGATGGATTTATAAATGAAAGTATACCAGTGTACAGTTCTACGCATGGAGAGGGATGACCAGTTGACTAGAGAATACAGCAAGCAGTGATGTGTAAGGGGTTTACAGCCAGTAATAAATCTCAGCGCAACATGATAAACAGCATCCAGCAGATGGAGACATTTAGCAGACGCATTCATGTACAAAACATCACAAAACATTACAAAATATAATCCAAAAGCGGCAAGAAGGTGGCAGCAACCAGTCGTCTCCTTGCATTATAAACGTCCTCATCTCCTTCAGCTCAACATACCTGTGTGAGTGCGGGTTTTCCAGATTGACCATGATTAAAATCAAGCACCGGTCAAGAAGGCAGGGGGAGGATGATCTGCATGTATTCCTTTGTACAGTGTGTCCACTCGTATATGCGCATCAAAGACGCAGACTCATTGTTCATTAACTCATTCCTCGCCAGAGTTTCAAAGGAAAAGTCGCCAGCCACCGCCAGTGTTTCTGAGCATTTTCAGTGATTTTCCACGACCCACAGAATACTTTCTTCTATGACACCGAATATCCCAAAAGACAGAACAAAGCCTCTAGTTTCATGGATTTTCATGGATTTTTTTGTTTTCTTTCTGCCTTCTTCCGTTCTTTAGTTATCGACACTTGAACGTAGGTGGTTTTCACTGAAAAAGTGCGTCTCTGACCAGGAAGCCGAGATCCATGAGTGAGGCTGGTGCTTCCTGGTGCTCGATTTGTGGAGGTCTGGGAGCATATTTGACGGCTGAAATGTACACTATGTGAGAGGGTTCACAAAGTGGATGACTGGTCTAACTGACAGGAGCAGTGATTGCTGTGCGTTTACAATCCTTCTGCGTTGAGTGACTGTCAGGAGCCCGTGTGACAACGCGTGCAGCCCGGGGGAAACAACTCCGTGTACCAGGCTCAGCCTGGCAGGTTGGATGTGTTTTGAGCTTACTGCAGGAAGGGAGATCGATGCTGAGAACGCTGGCTGGTTTTGTGGGGGGGGGGAAAACGTTGGCTTGCAGAGGACTAGATGATCGGTAAGCACTTCATAAGGTGGCCAAGAGCGCCATCTATCGTATGGCAGTGAAAAGACGGATTGACGCAACGTTGCGTCAATGTCGGGGAAGCGTTCTATATTAAAATAACGCAACGTTGCGTCAATGGCGGAGAATGAGTTAAAGTAGGGGGTGACTGAGCAAAATGAAGAGCCAAAATGGTTCCGATTATTGCCGAGAGCACATGTAAAGGATTGATGCACAGTGTTGAGACATTGATGATATGAAAAGAGCACATGTAAAGGATTGATGCACAGTGTTGAGACATTGATGATATGAAAAGAGCACATGTAAAGGATTGATGCACAGTGTTGAGACATTGATCATATGAAAAGCAAAGCTATGGTGCGCAGATATTGCCGAGAGCTCACATAAGGATTTACGCACAATGGGTGAGACTGAGACAGCTATGAAAAGCAGCTGTCTCAGCCATCATCACTGGTGTACAGTGATGTTTGAAACCATGTTTTGAAATCTTAAAAAATAAAGATAGATGTTTACAAAAAATTTGCATGTATATATATGTGTATATACTGTATATATATATATATATATATATATATATACACATGTATATGGGTGGATTCGAACTGTCGACCTTCGGCTTGCAAGGGGGACACGCTAACCACTGCACCAAGAGAGCTCCCTTGGCGGAGCTGATTAACGTGCCTTTATACTGGGGGAGTGAGTTTAACCAACTTGCTCGCTACCACTCGGGACTCACGAGGACTCACGTTCATTCGGTTACATATAGGTAAATCATTGCACATTCATAAAACAAAACAAAAAATATGTATTGTGATACTACCCGTATCGTGATACTTTGGCTGGTATAATATCGCAGGGCTCTTGGTATCGTGACAGCACTACCAGCAGCACACAGACACCAGTTTTCCTCACTATGACTCTCTCTCTCTCTCTCACACACACACACACACACACACACACACACACACACACACACACACCAGCCTCCCTCTGCTTATCACAAGGACACCCAGCAGTTAATTAGCAGTTGTGGAATGATAAACGAGCGACGTGGAGAGAAGCTCCCCCAGAGTTCTGACTTCCAGAAAGTGGGGTTATGACTAATGTTGCCCCCGACGCTCCAGCACCTTGATCACTTCCCAATAATGTTCCTGGGATTTATTCAGGGAGAAGCAAGACCCTCCTGGCATTCACTTCACTCTTTCTTATTCCCTCTGCTGTGCCTGAGCCAAGAGCAGCTCCAAAGTTTCCCTCCCTTGGTACAAGAAGACTTTTCGCTGGTTAAACGCTCTCGTCTGCACTGGGTTCCCACTGGTCCTGGCATTTCTGGAATGTCATGTATCACAGTCAGGGAAAATGATCTGAGGATAAATCAGGGAATAACAGGGCATTTTACAAATGTACTTTCTGGTAAAGGAACATGCATACATGGATTGAAATAGCATAAAATCACAAACAAACAAATGCTCAGTGCGTGTTCGTACTATGAAACAGAATCCTGCAGGTACCGCTTGGTGGCTGTGTCCGGCAACCAAAACCACTGGTGAATCCGTGTAGCCTATCTAAAAGCGGTCCTGAACACCCTCATACTGGCTAACTGGAGTTCTGGTCAGTGTGTCGTGAGCTGGCTGCTATATAGCTAACTTTAGCTAGCTTCTTTGTAGTAGAACAGCTGATAGCGAAGCTAACTGGCTCCAATCTGTCCAACAGAAAACAAGCCAACTCCACGTCACTCTTCATCTTCATCTTCTCCTTTAATACTCACCAACGTGAGTATTCAATCGTGCCTTGTTGTGCTCGGAAAGCTAAGAAAGACGGGTCAACTTGGGGAGTTGCGTTTTCAAGCCACAACCGGCAAAATCCTCCTCGTAGGCGGTTTTATCGAGACACAGGACTGTACTTTCAGTCACATTGATGCATTAGTTGGTTTTTCAGCTGAACTTGTCCTCAGTCCATCTGTAACCAGTAAAGCAGAGCGTTGACCCGTTTAGACGTCTAAAGCTAAACGTAAACAAACCGTGGAGGAATCCCATTCTTAGCTCATGGAAGTTCTCCCTCGCAGTTGTGCAAAGTCATGGAATTTGATAGGAGGCCCACCGTTAAAAACTCTGGCTCCTTTCTCTCCATCTCCCTCGCTTTTCTTATCTCACTCTCTGCCTTCCTACTGCCTCAATAGCCGCATTTCTATCGACATTATTTTTATGCAAATCAAGATGTAGCGAAATGGAGACGTGTGGATTTAAATGGCAGAATTCATTTTGTCAGTATTGAGGGGGAAGAGGGAGGAGAAAACATTGCTGCACTCACTCGAGGTGGGCGGTTTTTGTCAATAGAGAATTGATGTGACAGATAACGGAAACACATTTGGCACATAAGTAGACGTAGCGACCAATTGTTTTTGTCTTTGAGGCTTAATTTACTTGTTTCTGTGTCTGTCTGGGTTTCGCTTCGTCTCCATCTGCCACTGTCAATGCAATTACATCGTTAGGATGTAGCCTATCGAATTAGAAGGGAAGGAAAATACTCAATTCAATACACGCTCCTAAATACCTTAGACCTGAAGCAGAACATGGTTTTATTGAGAAAGGAATAATGATGAGACAGGCCAAGTAGTGGTAGAAATGTGTTTGTTAGGTAAATAATTCAAGACTCACTTTATTGTCCCACAGGTGGGACATTTTGTCTTGGGCTTACACCCATACTGCAGCCATACTGCACCCATACTGCAGCCATACTGCACCCATACTGCAGCCATACAAACATTCACGTACAAACACATGTTAATAAAAACAGATGCATCACAGTGAGTGCAAATGAAGAGGAAAAAAGTATAATAAAAACAAAGCCTGATCATACCGTCAAGACACGCATATACATTAGATCACACATATACATTAGATCACGCATATACATTAGTTCACACATATACATTAGATCACACATATACAGTACATAAGATCACACATATACATTAGATCACACACATACATTAGATCACGCATATACATTATATCACACATATACATTATATCACACATATACATTAGATCACGCATATACATTATATCACACATATACATTATATCACACGTATACATAAGATCACACATATACATAAGATCACAGATATACATTAGATCACACATATACATTAGATCACACATATACATTATATCACACATATACATTAGATCACACATATACATTAGATCACACATATACATTAGATCACACATATACATAAGATCACACATATACATTAGATCACACATATACATTAGATCACACATATACATTATATCACACATATACATTAGATCACACATATACATTAGATCCCACATATACATTAGATCACACATATGCATAAGATCACACATATACATTATATCACACATATACATAAGATCACACATATACATAAGATCACAGATATACATTAGATCACACATATACATTAGATCACACATATACATTATATCACACATATACATTAGATCACACATATACATTAGATCCCACATATACATTAGATCACACATATACATAAGATCACAGATATACATTAGATCACACATATACATTAGATCACAGATATACATTAGATCACAGATATACATTAGATCACACATATACATTAGATCACACATATACATTATATCACACATATACATTAGATCACACATATACATTAGATCACACATATGCATAAGATCACACATATACATTAGATCACACATATACATTAGATCACACATATATATTAGATCACACATATACATTAGATCACACATATACCGGTACATTAGATCACGCATATACATTAGTTCACACATATACATTATATCACACATATACATTAGATCACACATATACATTAGATCACACATATACATTAGATCACACATATACATTAGATCACACATATACATTAGATCACACATATACATTAGATCACACATATACATTAGATCACACATATACAGTACATAAGATCACACATATACATTAGATCACACACATACATTAGATCACGCATATACATTATATCACACATATACATTATATCACACATATACATTAGATCACACATATACATTAGATCACACATATACATTAGATCCCACATATACATTAGATCAAACATATACATTAGATCACACATATACATTAGATCACACATATACATTAGATCACACATATACATAAGATCACACATATACATAAGATCACACATATACATAAGATCACACATATACATAAGATCACACATATACATTAGATCCCACATATACATTAGATCACACATATACATAAGATCACACATATACGTAAGATCACACATATACATAAGATCACACATATACATAAGATCACACATATACATAAGATCACACATATACATTAGATCACACATATACATTAGATCCCACATATACATTAGATCAAACATATACATTAGATCACACATATACATTAGATCACACATATACATTAGATCACACATATACATGAGATCACACATATACATTAGATCACACATATACATTAGATCACACATATTAATTCACCTTTATTTTACCAGGAAAATTACTTGAGATCCAAGATCTCTTTTTCGAGTAAGACCTACATTAGATAATATACATTAAATCACACATATACATTAGATCACATACAGTATATTATAGATTAGATCACACATATACATTAGATCACACAATAGAACGAGTCGGGCAACTCGGCAAGTTTAGGAACTATATCACCCCACTGCAATGCAATCTTTCATAATCTAGTTACATTACTTAATACCGATTAATACTATTGATAATTGCGCAGCTAAGTTTCATGTCTAGATATTGATATTCGATAATTGCACAGCCGTTTATCTGGCACTATTTAAAAGTGTAACTGAAACCGGGCTGAAATATATATTTTTAAATCTGTTTAATCTGCAGCGTGGGACTCTAAACCTCCTCCCAGAGGGCAGTAACTCATACTCGGCATGTGAGACATGGGAGGGATCAGAAACAATCGGCTTGCCTTAGAGTAGCCTGTTCAAAAATAGAATGCAGGGATGAATGAGGAGCAGTCTGACACATTGCTGTCAAGTGGGTTTGGACATTGTGAAATGTCAAGCATCTGTCCACTAGTAAGGTGCCCATTGTGGTTGCATGACCATGTTGCATCACAATACTGCCAAGCGCCTTGGCTTTTAGTGTTACATGTCAATATGGCCAGCAAGCTGACACCAAAGAAACAGCAACTTGTCCAATGCCAAACCATTCCTTTTTACACCGGTCAGAAAGTTGATTTATTCTACAGCACATGGGAACACATTTAATTCACATTTGATTTTGTTGCATTTCAGAATTTGATTTAAAATTGGATGAAAATTGGGATCTCATCATGTAATCCTGCCACACTTGCCTGTTTAGGTAGATCCAAAACTAAGGGCTCCCTTCTGCCTCGGTTTGCCTGTTAGCCGCTTCATGGTGTTATTCAGTCCTGAGAAGAAATAGTGAAAAAGCAGACTCAGTGATAATGGACTGCCCACTCTCCTTGAACAAACATGCACTTTATTTTCCAGACATGTTTAATGGAGTCAGGCTGTGCTCAGCCCACAGGTTGATTCTTCTTCTGTGGTTTGTCAATGCCCTGACTCAAGCCCTCAGGGAGCAGCTTTTGTTTCCCTGCTGTTTGGGAAGAAGAAGAAAAAGTGTGTGTGCGTGTGCGTGTGTGTGTGTGTGTGTGTGTGTGTGTGTGTGTGTGCGCGCGCGTGTGTGTGTGTGTGTGTGTGCGCGTGCGCGTGCGTGCCCTTACAAAAACCATGCACGTGCACTAGGGCTGCACGATATATCGTTTACACATCGTCATCGCAATGTGCGCATGCGCGATAGTCACATCGCAGGACGTGCGATGTCAAAAGCAAATTAACTCGTCATGTTGCTTGATAAACTCTCACTTTAGGGGTAGCCTACTGAGTGAAATGCAGTCTCTCTCAAAGGAGAGAGACGCCCCGCTACTGTACTCACTCATTTATTGCTTAGCTTCAACACAACAGACATGCACAGAGAGCTCAATTGAATTGTTTTTGCTTATGTTGGGTTGCTGACAGTAGCCTGTCTGTAAACGATGTGATTGCGGAGGCGGACTTGTCCACAGCTTGCAGCGCACTAGCATACAGCAGGCTGGCTGCTGTACCAACATGTCCGTGTAGTAGAGATATTTACTCTTGAAACACCAAAAAGCAAGACCGCAACTTATGACACGAAGGCTAAAGTGATTACTGAGAAGTTGTCCGTGTTATCACTGCGGCTGTCTCTCCCCTTCAGTCTGATGTTGCATCACATGATAGCAGTAACGTTACGGTAGAGTTAATCATACATAGCGACTCATTTACACAAAACATGTCAGTGAAAATAAAAAGACAATAGACATAGCTGGGCAATTAAATGTATATTTATTACTTTTCACGAATGAATTGTTTGTCACCGGTCGGCTGCATGTGAATCCTCGTCTCTCTGTACTGCCCTCGTGCGCTCAAAAACCGGAACTCCCCAAATGCGGAGTGTACCACTTGGTAGTTTCTGGAGGGGGTTTCCCGGGGGGTCAGACCAAGTGTGTGAACTGTGAAGTGGCAGCGGTGTTTCATTGTTGATTTATTGAAATGTTAGAAGAACGAAAGAAGTTAAAAGCAGTGATTATAATCAATTAAATCTAATGTTTTTCTGCAAATAGCATCATTGGGAGGTAGATTCTGGCACTCAATATTAGGGGTGGGCAATATATCAAATTTATATCAATATTGTGATATGAGACTATATGGTCTTAGATGTTGGATGGTAATATGGTGATACAGCATACATGTTGTCTTTCCCTGGTTTTAAAGGCTGCATTACACTAAGTGAAGTATAGGCTAGTGACATTTTAAAGTAGAATGTCATAACTCACTCACTTTTTCATGTATGTAAGTCATGGAAATCCATTGGTCAAAATGTGTATGCACCCTGATAGATGACGCTCTGAGGCCTACCAGTAGGTCACAGCCCAGTGGTTGAGAAACATTAAATACCTAATTTCCCCTCCAAAATCAGATGGACTCCTCTACAAAATCATCCCAATCATTCTAGAAATATTATTTTCTTTCAAATAGAGCTATTCTGGTAATCTGGTGAAAATCTGTATTTTTTCATATCGCAATATATATCGCATGGGCGGGGGAATATCGCAATGTCAGTTTTTTCCAATATCGTGCAGCCCTAACGTGCACTCATGCACACTTATAGTACATGCAATAACACATTCATAAACGCGCATTCGCAAACACATTGAGGAGAAATTATAGTCAAAGAAATACCGCCCGCTTCACCTGTGCCTCAAATCAACCTCCACACCTCATGTTTCTGTTCACCCCTCTCTCATACATGATCATTCAACAGTCTTCCACAAGCAGGAATATTGTTTCATAGAGACACTGCATGAAATAGGCCACGCCCATCACGGGGGAAAGCTCTCCATTCACTCCCATACACCAGCGTCATCTTCCTTGAATTAAACATAGCTCAAAGCTGTTGTGTGGTGGGCTGCGCAGACAACAAATGTAAAAAAAATCGCCAATTAAAGTTGTTTTGCGCCCTCGAGCAAAACAAGGAAGCCATTGAGAATTGGCGAGAAGAAAAATGTGGATCAAGCTGTCAAGGAAGTACTGTAAGTGTTCATCTTCCGTATATATGATCTTTGTGTGCAACACGCGACATAGGAGAACGCCAGGATTGAGGGGAGAGTTTTTGTTTCCCCCCCTCTTTTGGGCAGTGGTTTCTGAATGATGACATGCTCCGCAGTGTCTCTATTGTCAGGTCGTTGTGGCTCTCTGACCCATTGGTCGGTTGGTTATATTAGTTGTTTAGGAATTGAAGCGTATCCTACTGTTGGTCTCATTTGCAAGTCTCTGGATGCAGATGCATCTGTCCCTAAAAAGACATGAATTCTAAGAATATTGCAAAAGGAGCACGTGAAAGAAAAAAAGAACAAACATTGCAAATGTCCTTACTGAGAAATGTGTTTCTTCCACTGCGTTTTTTTTGTGGGTGGAATGGCCTTTCATATCACTTTGAATATGAGTTTGGATGTATTTTCTTTTTTTGCATCAAGATTTTCCCACTATTTTAAGACATGCCCACATGCCCCTCCCCTCCCTACATGCCCCTCGCCTCCCTACATGACACACGTGACTATGAGCCAAGCATGCGGTGCTTTGAATACAGAGAAGTACATGTGCACATTAGGAAACACCTACACGTGTGCAGAACACGTGGGTCACACAGGTTTGCTCGCTATGGAGACCACATTTATAAATATCAGAGTCTGCGCTGCTCGCTGTTTTCCTCGCCGGCGTCTGTTGCCTGGTTGCCAGCTGTAACGCTACCATGCCATCCACCTCGTTAGTGTCTTCACAGCCGACTCGTCTCATCCTCATCCTCATCCCCGCAGTGCGCTCGCATTCTCTCTGCTCCACGGATCAGAAGGATGGCCACCGGATGGGCTTAAGTTACACGCTGCTAACTGCTTCCGGCAAAGCCTTCATCTTCATCTCCAGCAGGAAATCTAAACTTGCACATCTCGGGGCAGAGAGAGCAAACGTCTCTATAGTTCCCTGTCTAATCGGTAATGTCTCCCTCTCGCTCTCTCGCTCTCTCTCTCCCTCTCTCTCTCCCCCTCTCTCTCTCCCCCCCCCCATCTCTTTATTAGTATGAGACTCCGCACATCTACTGTGGATCAAAGAGTAAAGTCTCCTGTAGGCCATGTTGAGAGAAACACCTGTACAGGAGGGACACATGTTGTTACAGGATAATACAGCATTCGTGGTCAGGTTGTGGTGCCGTTTGTCTGTGTGTCTGTTTGTTTGTTTGTTTGTTTGTTAGCAGGATTATGGAAAAACTACTGGGCCAATTTTCATTCAACTTGGTGGGAGGGTGTAGCAGGGGCCAAGGAAGAGACGATTACATTTTGGGGCTGATCCGATCCGGGGCGCGGCAAGGAAGGGGGTGGGGGTAGGGAAAAGGGAAAAGGGGCTGTAAGGATAGGAAGGTCATAGAGAGTCGGCATTCGATAGGGGGAGTGGCTAGGTGTATCTTCTGGGTGGTGGGAGGGGGCGTGGTCAGGAAAGGGGGCGGAGCCAGGGAAAAGGGGTCATAGCCAGAGCCGTATAATAGAAGAGTTCCGACATCTCCATTCACTCCAATGGACCAGTTTTTTTCCAGGAAGTAGAAAGTGGAACTCTTGAGTAAAAAAAGCAGCACTGTCGAGTTGCATCAAAATAGACAGTGTTGTACTTTGAAACGGTTTTTCATCCCTTGAAATGAATCAAATTGTACATTATCGGCTTTATTTTAGCATGCAAAAGTAGCGTGAGACCCATTCCTGGCTGTTCATTGGCTAATGAGTCTTGCATTTTGGTCCTCCGCTGAGGCCACTCTCTTACTAGAGGACACTAGTCATAGCTAGGGATGGGAAGGTCGTAGAGGGTCTGGGTTCGAGGGGTGGGTAGGGGGAGGGCTAGGTGTATCTGGGTGGTGTGAGGGGGCCTGCTCAGGAAAGGGGCGGGGCTAGGGAAAAGCGGCTGTAGCTAAGGATAGGAAGGTCGTAGAGAGTCGGGATTCGCGGGGTGGGTAGGGGGATTGGCTGGTGGGATGTGGGTGTGTCAGGGTTCTGATCCGACTCACAGAATTTGCATATCATAGCAGACTGTATTGGTCTTGGTGGCGTTATGCACGCTCCGAGTGCACTTCTAGTTTCCTAATCCACTCTCTGCCCTGTGTGTGTGTGTGTGTGTGTGTGTCTCTCTCTCTCTCTCTCTCTCTCTCTCTCTCTCTCTCTGCTTCAACACATCACTTGATTCATGACCTAATGGAATTCCACAGTGGCGTATTCAGGAAGGACTGTGGGATTGGATCCCCTCTTGCCACATTGCCTACACTGTGAGGTGACTTAGCTAATGGCGTCCTGCTCAGTGCCTGCTGTGCTAATGCACCCTGGGGGGGTTCCTTCAAGTCGCTGCACGGATGGCTACACGCCTGTTAGGCAGTTTCCCCACACCGTGTCGTTGTGATTACCCTTGATCTGAGGGAGTGTGTGTTGTGCTTTCTTAAATACTTGATGGACTCCAGTTTTGCCGTTTTTCCTTTCTCTCAAATGAGACGTTTACAGCCTCCCGGGTAAGTTTCATGGCCCTCAGACCTGCAAAGCCCGTTCAAAACCCAGTGGGCCATTTCAAAATTGCGTGGACATCAATCTGAAATTTGCAGTACGTTTCATTAAAAGTTGAGAATTTAATTCTAAAATGCGATCCATAAAAAAGTATGTGTAGAATATATGCAATTGACAATGATGAATAATGAGTTTAGCTATCATTTGCGTGGTGGTCTGGGAGAACGCTGTCGCTGCTACACATTGTTGGCAATCAGCCAAAGTAAGTCGAAAACAAGTTTTGCAGGTATTTTGAGAATTTGAGTGATTTGGTTACTGCCATTTCCGAGTCAAGTTTTTCATCCAACAGAACAGAAATTATCACATTAATATGATGTGTGGGTGAAGGCAAATATACTTTAATGGAGAGTGTTGGTGTCTTTAAGAGGCTGCAAAGAAACAAATTCTGTGGGAAACACTGAATCCTTTTTTTGACGGAGAGGAGGGGGGGGGGGCTTATTGTTGACATGAATATTGTCAAAATGATCTACAAAGGATAGCGTCAGCTTCAATACAAAAATATTATTGATAGTGGCCTTCAAAACAAACTCATATATTGAACCCTCTGTGGAATATGGTGACATCTAAATGAACTTTCAGTTTTATTTTTTATTTTTTTTATTATTTTTTTGTGTGACTTACAATGTCTGCAACAGTAGATCAAAGATATTACACTGAACACTTGAACAATGGTTCAAGCCACAATGCCCTGTCACAGTGTATCACAGTACTGTATAGTAGCCTATAATACTATATCATAAAAGAGCTATGAGAGGAAATAAGAACTCAGGAGGAAAGGTAGACATTTGTATCATTATATATATTTAGGCTACCTCTGTAAATACCTCTGTGTAAATTATGTGATTGATCCTCTGTGTGTGTGTGTGTGTGTGGCAGGTGGGGAACCTCGGCCTGCTGTTCATGTTGCTGTTCTTCATCTACGCTGCTCTGGGGGTGGAGCTGTTTGGAGAGCTGGGTAAGTCGACCTGCTCTGGGGGCTGTTTGGAGAGCTGGGTAAGTCGACCTGCTCTGGGGGCTGTTTGGAGGAGCTGTTTGGAGAAAAAACTGGCGACTTGTTCTGGTCTTTGGGAGACTGTGTTGTTGACGCCAATGCATTTTAGCAATACAATTATGTGAAAGCACATAAAGTTACCCGTTACCAAGCAGCGTGGGGCGGCCGTGGCTCGTGCAGGTCTCCGCCCCAGTCCCACAGCACTCACAGGTGGTCAGTCTCACTGGATAGCTATGCAGTCCAGGCAGCAGCACATCCACACTCTCTCATTCTCTCCTCCCCTCTCCCTCCCCCCCCTCAGTGTGTAACGCTGACTACCCCTGCGAGGGCATGAGCCGCCACGCCACCTTCGAGAACTTTGGCATGGCCTTCCTCACCCTCTTCCAGGTCTCCACTGGTGACAACTGGAACGGCATTATGAAGGTACACACACTTCCCGCTGCACCATGGGAGATGGAGCGCAATATGATAATTTGATTTTCTGCCTATTCCATACCTCTCAATCGCTGCACATTTTGACACTCGGTTGAACTTGGGTGTTTTAGACCTGGGGCTCTGTCAAAACTCAAATTGCATGGATACCCTATTTACGAGACGTTAAAACACTAGAAACAAATGACGAGTCTGATCAGACTCTCCTTGCTGTTATTGCCTACAGTAGCGACAGAACATTTTCACAGATTGAGGTCTCTGGGGTAAAACAAAATGACGTGTGTGTGTGTGTGTGTGTGTGTGTGTGTGTGTGTGTGTGTGTGTCATGATTCATGAGTACTTGCATCTCTAAAACACCTTGTTCAGAAATCAATTTGGACGCCCCTCTCTCTCTCTCTCTCTCATGCAATTAATTGCAGAAGCAGAATTTAAAGTCTGAGCAGGGAAAGTAAAGAAGTACTGGTCCCGCCCCCTCAACAACTATCATCCCTTTAGCTCGTTAGCAAGGCTAAGGCCAACAGTAGGAGAATGAGGGCTCTTGGAAAAGCTCACTGACCGGGCATCCGGGTAGTGCAGCAGTGGTAGATTCCTTGCGTATACCAACACAAGGGTCGCAGGTTCGAGCCCCCGTGTTACCTCCGGCTTGGTCGGGCGTCCGTACAGGCACAATTGGCCGTGTCTGCGGGGGGGGGGGAGCCGGATTATGGGTATGGGTCCTGATCGCCACACTATAGTGCCGCCTCTGCTCCGTCGGGGCACCTGTTCAGAGGGAGGGGGACTGGGTGGGAATAGCGGGATCCTCCCACGCGCTACAACCTGCTGGTGAAACTCCTCGCTGTCAGGTGAAAAGAAGCGGCTGGCGACTCTACATGTATCGGAGGAAGCATGCTAGTCTACAACTCAGGGACAGCAGGGGGAATTGGCCAAGTAGGTACATTTGAGGAGAAAACGGGAGGGGGGGATGGAAAAGGGGAAAAAAAAGAAAAGAAAAGCTGACTGTTGTGGAGAGAAAGAAAGAGAGCAGATTTCAGCACCTGGAAAGCTTTCAACAAGCCGTACTGTGTGACAATGACACTGTACGGGTTGAAGAAATGACATCAGTGAAATGTCACACTCACTGACTCTCCAGGGCTTCAAGCAACAACAACAAAAACATTCTGAGCCGGAAATGTTCCTGACTGATTGGGCCACCATTTATTTCTCTTTTTCGCTATAAAACTAGTCCGGTAGCAAGAACAACACATTTCTGTGCTGAATGACGCAGCGTTATTATTATAAATCTAGTGCGATAAGGATAACTGTGGAGCCCCCCAAGGGGGTTACCTGGTACAACAACAAAAATGTGATCAAATAATGTGGAGCAATCAGTGGGCAGGGCTTTCTTACAATTGACTCCTTATTAGAATTATAATATCTACGTTGATAACATCATATCAGAGAGGGACCTTTAGGCCTATTATACAGTGAGCCAGAGCCATTACACACTGCTTGGCACAGCCATTAGGGATCAGTAGAGCATGTATGTGAACCATATTAGTATACCATATTATACCATAGTATAAATTATACCATAGTAGGTCTAATTTATGATCTCATTTGTGTTTTGGTGACAATACGAAACCCATTTAGTCCCTATAAATCACGCTGGTAGAAAAAAGCATGTTCATTAAATTTTATATGCAACTCTGTGGGCCGCTGTGGTGTCAAATCCGTGTACTAATCCACCGCCGGTTTAGCGCACAGTTTGCTATTCCGTGCGCGGTTAACGGGTACCCCTATGGATTTCCACATCAATTATTTTCTCAATTGGTGTTTCTGTCGCCGTTAGGTGGTCAGAAAAATTGCTTAGCGCGCCTTTAAAGAGGACATGCAACATTTGATCATATGACTCTAGTTCATTTGCATTTATTTTATTCTTCATTTATTTGATTTATTTGCCAGGGACAATGGACAGTCACAAACTGTCCCAGACTTAGATAGGAAGCTAAATGTCATGGCAGTCCCTGCGTCCCTAGATGATACAAGGACAATCAAAAACGCAATAAAACGGAGTTACAATGTAAATCTGATACACATGCATGGACATAATCCAATTCAAGTACAAAAGCATCAAATACAACACATACAAAATAAGAATAATAAAAGATGTACTGTTAGGTATTGGTTATTAATGATTACATGATTGCACCACAAACAAGACAGGACATTGCTTTCAAGTCTGAAATTTACTTAGATTTGCTAGGAAGGTGCACAACATGCTAGATGACGTCACTGGGTTGACTGTACTGAACAGTACAGAGTGTTGGTAGTAAGGATTTTGAATTCTACCAGGCTCACAGCATAATGCTGTTGTGTTTCTGACATGGTTTGTGGTTGTTTTGATTCATCAAAACGTTCAAAATCCTCCACTCCACTCTACTACTGTACAGTACTGTACAGTCAACCTAGTGATGTCATCTAGCAGCGCCCTGGTTGGCGAAAAGGTGAAATATTGTTCATCTTTCGAGCAAATCTATAGGTACATTTCAGACTTGAAAGCGGCGTGCTGTCTTGTCTGACGTGAAATGCAATTGAACCTGAGTCACACGATCAAATGTTTCTTGTCCTCTTTAATCTTAGTCCGATTTCTGTCTGCTGTCCCTCGCTCCCTCCCACCCAGGACACGCTGAGGGAGTGTCCCCCAGGCCACACGGGCACAGACTACGGCTGCCACCCGGGGCTGCAGTTCATCTCGCCCATGTACTTTGTGTCCTTCGTGCTGACGGCGCAGTTCGTCCTGATCAACGTGGTGGTGGCCGTGCTCATGAAGCACCTGGACGACTCCAACAAGGAGGCGCAGGAGGACGCGGAGATGGACGCCGAGATCGAGCTGGAGCTGGCCCAGGGGGGCGGACTCTGCTGCATCATGGGGGGTATCGGAGCCATCGCCGCGGCCGCCCCCGGCGCCGGAGGGGCGGGCAGTGGCGGCGGCGGCGGCGTGGCCGCTGCGATTACAGCGGGTGCGAGCGGAGCGTCGAGCGGTGGGCTGACGCCACCGGTGCGAGGAGGAGGAGGAGGAGGAGGAGGAGGGGGCCATGAGAACCACAGATACCATGGATGCAGACTCTACTCTCCTGCTCAGGTGAGTGGACTTGGCTTACTGACCTGACAGACAGTCAATGGGTAACCGCCCGGACGGTGAAATACTAGCAGGAGCAGTTAAGATGATCACAATTTGCTCTCACAGCCCCACGTCGACCACGTAATGATGCAGAGAAGACTTGCTCAACAGCGTTGAACTGCATGTTTACTACTGCATTTTCAGCATTTTACAGATGAGTTTATTGTTCAGTTAACGTATCAATGGACATCATCACTGATGACATCACCACTGATGATGACATCACTGATGACATCCTATCCGTTATCCGTTCCTGACCGAATGAATAAATGAACGCATGACTCACCCCAGAAAGCCTTCTCTTGACGACGCGCTTGCTTGCGCATGCTAGCGCCAAATCATAACGAGAGTTATCTCAATGAAAATATAGTCTAGTATCTCAAGGACATATAAGTAGGCTATATAGGAAGTAGCATAGGGTAAGGAGAAGGAGAAAGTGAGAGGAGAGGATTAGATGGCGAGTGACTGACTAAGCGATTGAGGCAGCAAACGAATGAGTAAGCAGGGAGGTGGTGAACCAATGAACGAGGGACCGGCTAACTGATTTTCTGTCTGACTGACTGACTGACTGTGTGCAGTTTATTGGAACTCTTGAGCGTTTAATTCCTCCTTTAGTTTCGGTTCATTTGTTCAGGCGAGAAACGATGTCTTTTGCATTATTCATCATCAGCATCTGCACCAAATAACGGCAGCGAGATGCCTGAAAAGGCCAGTTTCCGCTAACAGACCTGCATAGGAGGAAGAACAGGATCGTACCATTTACTGGAAATGACATTGTTTGGAGATTCTGGGACAAATTCACAAAGAATGGATTGCAGGTCGCTAATAGCACCATAAATCAATTGCGTCTCATTTGCAACTGCTATTTTCTCCGTCTCAAGGGCCGATTCACAGAAAACTAATGATATGCTGCCGGTGCAAAACACCACCGCAACGTTTTGCTGCCGAGCGCAATTTGACCCCGTTTTGTGTCTGATTGCAATTAACAATGTGGCAAAGTATAAATGTCTTTGTGCTCTCACCCTCCTCTCCTCCTCCTCCTTTCTTCCACTCACCAACTGAGCACCATCCAAACTCCATCAAGTCATTTCAACACATAAGTTCACCTTTAGAACAACAGTGTGATGATGAGACACAGCTCCTGGATATGAAACGTGAAATATTCTGTCGGTGGATAAACTGAAAGATGAATTGTGCATTAATTGTAACGTTTGTTTGGCACAACTCATGCTAGTTAACTGCTGCGGGCTTCCGCATTTCTGGGGGTTTCGTTGTTGTTATATAGTAATGGGGGGGGTTATGTCGTAAACAACCCCCCCTCCCCCGAGCCTATAGCAGTACACCAATAACAAAACTTTTGCTAAAGTTGTGTTAAAATACTGTTGTTTAAGCATATTTTCACATTACTTTAAAAAGATGTGTAGAGTAAATGGCAAAAGGAGATATACAAATGATTTCTGATGTATAATTTTGAAATTTCCATAGTTAAAAACCTGTCATTTGACACCAGAATCATCAAAATCGCCCTGGACAGTGAAATTCTATGGTAAAAATAGCTGAAATGGCAGCCATCTTTAAATCAGCAGCCGTTTTGAAATTTCCATTGAATAAATCAGGCTTCTCTGTGGTCATAAATGTATGGTTTGATAGCAAGATCATTCATATTGGACAATTCTACCCAAAGATGCCGCCAAAATAGTGTTTTCAGGCTGGAAATGGCGGCCATCTTGGAAAAAAATCTTAATTTTTGCGTGGCTAATGACTTTTATCAAAATAACAGTCCACAAGGAGTATTTGTGCCAATTTTGGCGCTTCTTTACGCAAGTGAATGATTTTTCTGTAATGTGCCCCACTATAGACGCTTTTAATTTGACAACATAAACATTCAAAATTGCCCCTAGTTTACTTCCTGTTGCAATGTTTGCTAATGCAATAGCTGACAGGAAATAAGATAGGGTTCAAACTGTTCCCATAGCAACCCAATTCCGTGAAAACCGTCTATAGAGAGAGAGAGAGAGAGCGAGAGAGAGAGAGAGAGAGAGAGAATACTGGAATGGGTGACAGTGAGATTGTGAGTGGGTGGCAGGCTCAGCCGCTCTGTCGCTGTCTCATTGTCTTTATAGCTCATTGTCTGTCAGCCTATTGGTATTTCTAACCAGGGGGCGGAGCAAGAGACAGATGAGAGAGAAGAGAAACTCATTTCAGGTGCCCTTCTATTGTGTGTGTGTGTGTGTGTGTGTGTGTGCGCAGCAATCCTCACTTGGCATCTGGGCCCTATCGCCTGTCAGCTGGCTACCAGCCATTAAACAAAGATAAAACAGAAACTTACATTAGTATAGGTAATCTTAACTTAACATAGAGTAACATAACTTAAAGCAACCCAACCTCTTAATAAACAGTATAGTATCATTAGTTTCTTATATGTCCCTTATGGTGTTACAAAGTTCAGTTATTTGTTATGGCAGCTGGCTGGCAGTCGAAGAGGCCACAAACTGAAGATCGCTGCCACTGTATTTTTTTTATTATTCATTTTTTTTTCTGATTTTTCCTCCATTTTCTCCCCAATTGTACTTGGCCAATTCGCCCTGCTGCCCCGGTCGCTGCCCCCACCCCCTCTGCCAATCGGGGGGAAGCCGTAGACACACACATGCTTCCTCCGATACATGTGCAGTTGCCAGCCGCTTCTTTTCACCTGACAGTGGGGAGCTTCACCGGCAGGACGTAGCACATGGGAGGATCACACTATTCCCATCAGTTCCCTTCCGCCCCGAATAGGCACCCCCGACCGACCAGAGGAGCGACCAGGACACATACCCTTAATCCGGCTTTCCACCCGCAGACACAGCCAATCGTGCCGGTATGGACGCCCGACCATGCCGGAGGTAACACGGGGGCACGAACCTGCGATAGGTAGGATCTGTTGGTAGGCAGGTTATCTTATCCGCTACACTACCCACAAACGCCGCTGCCACTGTATTTGTGCCTCCTTCTATTTTGGTCGAGATTTTTTTTCATTTTTCTCAATGAAGACAAAGAAGAAAGAAGGAGCCTCAAAAGGAACATGGCAGTTGTAGCCGAACAACAATATACAAAAGAGTACAAAGTCAAATAAATAGCTGTAAAAGTCCTCTAGCCTCACTGACCAAACCAATTTAAATCTGGACAAAAGTGGGAAAGACAACTCCTTATTGATTTAGTCACAAGATCCTCAATTAGCAGCTCAAACTCACCCAGAGAGAAGAGCAGCTGCTTCACTTTGAACTCATCTTGAGGGAGCAGAGCGCTTCAGCCTAATTCAGATGTGCCCTCAGGGAGGGAGAACAAAAACAAGCTGAGGACAGAAACAATATATTCCAACAGCTCATCAGCAGCAGACCCACCATGCTGCTTATCAATGCAATAGAAAGTGTACAAGTGAAGAGGGCAGCCCAGCCAGACGAGACAACCCACTCGTTAAAACTCAACAATTCAACATTTTGAAAACCTCTGGACACCTACATTAAGAAGGCAATTCAGAGAGTTCTACTTTGCAGAGCACATCATAGATTTCCGCTTAATAGCTTGCCAACATTTTCTGGGATCGTTTACACGGCCTGTGGAGACAGACAGGTTAATGTGGGCCCCCTCGCCTTGTGAGAAATCAGATGAAGAAGCCAGACAGAGGGAGAGCATGAATTTATTCCTTTTGCTCAGGGTGAATCAGTCTAATAAACAAGGTTAAGAGAGAACAGGTGAAGAAACTCTCAACGTAGATACAACTCAATCATATCCTATAATAAGAATGATTCGTTTCTGTGAATGAGTCACTCGAGCAATGATGACATCATCTGGTGACTTTATCACTGATGACATCATCAGTGAGTGACATCACCAATCTAATAAGTGATATCATCAGTGATTTGATGAGGGAGGTGGGCGTGCTGGGACGGGGGCCGAGAGGTCCGGGAACACGGAGGTCGAATAGGAGAGCGAGGCGGCCGGAGGGAGGAGCATTGAGGAGGGGGCGGGACCCCCAAATCTGGAATTTGTGTATTATTCTGTGAGAGGCAGCAATGTGCCGCAGGGCATCCAGTCTGCCGGAAAGCCATTAGAAGAAGAAGATTCATGCTGATTTTGAGTGTGTCCCCGGAGCGGCTTTGGAGACCACTGTGTTCCAGACCGGGGCGGGGGGGGGGGGGGACTCTTGTCTGTGAGTGTGTGAGCAGAATTGTGTTCGGCCACAGCTAGGCCATTTTACGTGCGATCGCGCTGAGTCTTTCAGGAAGTGTAAAGAGCACCCCTGCAAGGTGACCTAACAGAGCCGGAATTTTTGAATGAGGTAATTAGGGCCGACTAAATGGGCAAAAAAATGGCTAATTAGTGGCCAAAACAACCCAAGACCAGTTCAGCACCATGGAGAGCTCCAGAGTGGAGGAGCACGCAGGTGCAGAATTGCAATCAAGTGGACGATGAAAAACCCCTTGGGGAGAGAGAGAGGAGAGGCTGCATGCCAACTCTGTGAGTGAGGCCTGACTAAAGGTCAGTGATGATGTGCTCCAGAATCACAACTCTAATAAGAATGCAAAGTGTCTGTGAGTGAGCGAGCGAGCTAACACTGATACACTGATACACTGATACACTGCACGGGTTTTCCTGCTAGTGTCGAGGACGGGGAAAGTCTATTCACTCTGTATTTATATCACCATTTTCAAAACAAACATATTAAGTGATTTCCCAACCAAAAAAGAGGTGTAAATCAGCAAGAAAAAAGACATAGGCCTACTGATGAAAACAAAAGGAATAAAGTAACAGACAAGGCAGCAAAGTTAATAAAGAATTAGTCTCACTTGCCAGACTCTCCCAGCAAAGGGGCTGGGAGAGTCCCCAAGGAAATCCAAATATGGTCGCAGCTGCAGTCAGAGCGTGCAGGGAGCAGAATGACTGAAATGGTCAGGCACCAATGAGAGCGCTAAGTCCACCATGCTGCTTCCACCCAGTCAGACTCATAAAGAATCAAAAGTGCAAAAAGATTCATAATGAGAGCAGGCCAGGCGAAAATCCTTAAAAACCAAAATGGCAACATGAAATAATTCCCAGGCAGGTTGAACATGTGGAATGAGTTGAAATCACAACAAATGAAAATGCCTCATATTACTCTTTTGATTCATAAGTGGCGTTGCTGTGCTACTGCAAAGAACAGTCAGTCATTGACAGTCAGGAGGAGGGAGCCAATCACATGGCTTTGTTTGGAAGCACACACACTGTTGGAATGAAGCTGTGATAAAGCACAAGGTGAGAGTTTGAGACACTGAGGAGGACACTTGTTTTGCAGGGTTTATTCCACAGACGTACTCTGATAAACAAATACAGGACTGTGGCAAGTAATGCGCTTATGTAGCCAGGCTGATGGAGGCTGAAGTGCAAGCTGGATTTACAAAGTTCATGTTGAGACCGTCTGGCAGACGCTCGACTGTAGGTGAAAATGTAAAACTTTATGACACAGAGACACATAGTGTAGAGGGGGCGGGGGAATAGAATAACAGGAGCCCTGACAGGCTGCTGTCTCGGGTGGGTGTACCGAGTGGGCAGTGACATTCCACTACAGCGCTTCTGCTACAAACAGACACATCAAGGTGCTTCTGTTTGCCTCTGCTATATGCTGGCATCAGTTAAAGCAATGCTGCTATGTTGTGTTGTACCTTGTGTGTGTGTGTGTCCTGAAACTACAGAAGGGCTTCTTGACAAGTCGTTGTTGCCAAAACCGACGTGAAAAAGGTTATTCACAAATAAAACCAAGCAGTGCTTCCCACAAGAAGATTGTGAGTTCATAAACTACTTGTCTTTACCCCGCTAAGATATCTTGCCAACACATAAGTGAGTGAGTCTCACAGTCACGTCAATGTAGGGAGAGAGATGTGTTCTTACATTAGGGCTGGGGGCTAACGGGAAGCTAACTATATTGGTTAGGAGTTGTGTCTAAGCTATGCATGACTTAATAACTCCTAATACTCATAACCAATGTTTTTTCTAAGACCCATTTGTGTTAAAATGGGCAGCAGTTGGGTCACTTTTGACCCAGGTTATGCATCAAAGGGTTAATTTACCTGCTATACTTTAACACGTTGAGTGCCAAGGACGAGATATCTCGTCTTACATAATCCAACCGTTGAGTGCCAAAGACGAGATATCTCGTCTTACATAAACATTTTTTTTTTTTGACGGTGGGACATCAATCAACCCCTTTTACGTCTTCTATACCACTATTGGAGGAAGAGAATGTGTATAATCTATTTTACCGACCACTAAGTGGCGACAGTTCTCTCCAGACAGAGAGAAAGCCGAGCAAAAAACAGCCACGGGTCCGCTGGAGAAAGCCATTCTAATTTTCAAGGAAATAGCTGGGCGAAAACTCTTTCGATTTCACACACACACACACACACACACACACACACACACACACGCGCGCGCGCACACACACACACACACACTCGAGTACCTTTGCGCATAAATAAGACCAGAATCGCAAAAGCTTCTTCAAAGCTCTCAGCCGACACCTCAAGAAACGAACGAGCCGGTTTTACAGTAAGCCAGACTGCCCGAGAGCCGCCAGCAGCAGCAGCCCAGAGGAGCAGCAGCAGCAGCAGCAGAGCGGAGTAGGCTGCCTCAAGATTGGAAGAAGGGGATCGCGAAGGAATTTCTCTCCCGTGTCTAACCCCCCCCCCCCCCCCCCCCTCGCCTCTCCTCTCCTCTTCCCCGCTCCTGCGATTCCGTTCTCTTTTTTTGGGATCTGTGAGGCAACAGAAACTCGCCTGTGACAAAACACTGCAAAGCCACACCTATGGAGGGAGGAGTTTGGAGACACACACACACACACACACACACACACACACACACACACACACACACACACACACACACACACAAAACAGTATACAGACTTGCCCAAGGGCACCCATAATCACAGGCACGTGAGGTGGTTCTAAAAATCCATTTATCTCAAAACTCTCTGAAAATCTCTGAAACCATGCTGTACTCAACGGCTAATATCTACATAACTACTAACTCTACAAACGAACTCTTTTAGACAGAGAAAGCACACATTCTATTAGTTCTTTTTAGATGATTGGTGTTCACGAAGTCTTAACAGAAAAGAATCCTCGGCTCTTGTAAAATGAGCCAGAATCCTCAAAAAAAAAACTGGCACAACTTACCTACAGCATTGAAAAAACGGCTGGCACTCAATGTGTTAACTCATTCAGGGCCAGTTTAGGACTGCCAATATTTAGCACAGGCCAAAGATTTTCATAATTGTTGGTCATCTTTCAAGACCCACAGTAAATTATCTATTAGCACCAGAGTGATTTGCAATACCTCAAAATGAAGATGTACGTCTCTGGGTTCACCAGGGGAAAAAAAGTGAGCTTTTAGCATGTTCTGTACTCTACTTATAGCCATTTATATACACCCTGTTTTCCCCCAGAAGGTCTCCCAGAGAAAATAAACAGGAGAAAAGGCAATTTTTGTAAAAGGGCACAATCTCAGGCATAACTCACTCTCAATTCTTTTATTTTGAACTGTATTGACATCAGACATGTAAATATTATTCGTTAGGACACAAATGACAAAAAAAAATATATATATATATATATATATATATACACATGAAGTGCTTTTTTTTTTACATTCAACAATACAGTTTACTCGGTGTGAGTGTGCAGACAGACAGACAGACACACCGACAGACAGACAGACAGACAGACACACACACACACACACACACACACACACGATCCCCCTTTTAGATTTCTAACCCCACATAGGATAAGCAATAACCACGCCCTGTGGCGCTGGGATTGGCCAGGAGCAACACTGGAGGGCACGCAGCCCAGCGATTTCATGAACCAACTGAAGAGCTCTTGAGAAGGACAGCGGGCTGCTGTGACTGCCTTCTGCCCGCTGCTGCCTAGCTGTTCCTGTGTTTATTTTGATTTGTTCTGGTACACCCGTCCTCGTCCATGTCTCCCTGTCATATCCTCTCTGCTTTGATCGTTCCCGTTTTCCCCTCGGCTATTCAACACGTCCTCACCGCCCTCGCAAACTGATCGATCATTTCCTCATTCCTCCGATGATCAAACACATCTCTTGATTACTTTCTCCCGTTTTCTCCTGGCTGGCACAGAGGAAGGCGACTCCAGCTCGTGCAGCGCGCCGAGGGCGTTTCAATGGCGTTTCTCCTGTCTGCACAAGGAAGCGTTACCCGTTTTCTACTTTTCCTCTTGCTCAATTTCAAAACAACAGCTGCGGTATGTGTTTGATCGCGTGCTGTCGGCTACCCTTTGAAGGCAGGGACCTGTGTCTGTGTCACAGGCTGGGCAAGTGTTTGCTGCAGGCGCTGCACCAATAAAAACAAAAACACGTCAAACACGTCATTGGCGGGGAGGGCTATTTCTGATAACACGTCAAAGACGTCATTGGCGGTGAATGAGCTAAGAAACATCCTATTTTTTATAATTTATTTTTTTCTTTTGTGTGTGCTAGCAACCATTTTGTAAGAATGGGTGTGTTGATCTCATGTCACATTGCATGTTGGAACAAAAGTCTTCAATAGCTGGTAGTTTTTCCCATTGCAGCGAAGACAGTTGCTCCATCCAACTTGACAGGGGTGGGGTGGTGGGGCACAGCAGGGGGCCATTGGATTAAAACAGCTCACACACCTCACAGCCTCTTCACCTCACAGCCTCTTCACCCCACAGCCTCTTCACCCCACAGCCTCTTCACCCCACAGCCTCTTCACCCCACAGCCTCTTCACCCCACAGCCTCCTCACCTCACAGCCTCCACACCTCACAGCCTCTTCACCTCACAGCCTCCTCACCTCACAGCCTCCTCACCTCACAGCCTCTTCACCTCACAGCCTCTTCACCTCACAGCCTCCTCACACCCTCTTCACCTCACAGCCTCCACACCTCACAGCCTCCTCACAGCCTCCACACCTCACAGCCTCTTCACCTCACAGCCTCTTCACCTCACAGCCTCCTCACCTCACAGCCTCCTCACCTCACAGCCTCCTCACCTCACAGCCTCTTCACCTCACAGCCTCTTCACCTCACAGCCTCCTCACACCCTCTTCACCTCACAGCCTCCACACCTCACAGCCTCCTCACAGCCTCTTCACCTCACAGCCTCTTCACCTCACAGCCTCCTCACCTCACAGCCTCTTCACCTCGCAGCCTCTTCACCTCACAGCCTCTTCACCTCACAGCCTCCACACCTCACATCACCTCACAGCCTCTTCACCTCACAGCCTCCTCACCTCGCAGCCTCTTCACCTCACAGCCTCTTCACCTCACAGCCTCTTCACCTCACAGCCTCCTCACCTCACAGCCTCTTCACCTCACAGCCTCTTCACCTCACAGCCTCTTCACCTCACAGCCTCTTCACCTCACAGCCTCTTCACCTCACAGCCTCTGCACCTCACAGCCTCTTCACCTCACATCACCTCACAGCCTCTTCACCTCACAGCCTCTTCACCTCACAGCCTCCTCACCTCACAGCCTCTTCACCTCACAGCCTCTTCACCTCACAGCCTCCTCACCTCACAGCCTCTTCACCTCACAGCCTCTGCACCTCACAGCCTCTTAACCTCACATCACCTCAGCCTCTTCACCTCACAGCCTCCACACCTCACAGCCTCCTCACCTCACAGCCTCTTCACCTCACAGCCTCTTCACCTCACAGCCTCTTCACCTCACAGCCTCCACACCTCACAGCCTCTTCACCTCACAGCCTCCACACCTCACAGCCTCTCTTCACCTCACAGCCTCCTCACCTCACAGCCTCTTCACCTCACAGCCTCCTCACCTCACAGCCTCTTCACCTCACAGCCTCTTCACCTCACAGCCTCCTCACCTCACATCACCTCACATCACCTCACAGCCTCTTCACCTCACAGCCTCCTCACCTCACAGCCTCTTCACCTCACAGCCTCTTCACCTCACAGCCTCCTCACCTCACATCACCTCACATCACCTCACAGCCTCTTCACCTCACAGCCTCCTCACCTCACAGCCTCTTCACCTCACAGCCTCTTCACCTCACAGCCTCTTCACCTCACAGCCTCCTCACCTCACAGCCTCTTCACCTCACAGCCTCTTCACCTCACAGCCTCCTCACCTCACAGCCTCCACACCTCACAGCCTCTTCACCTCACAGCCTCTTCACCTCACAGCCTCTTCACCTCACATCACCTCACAGCCTCTTCACCTCACAGCCTCCACACCTCACAGCCTCCTCACCTCACAGCCTCCTCACCTCACAGCCTCTTCACCTCACAGCCTCTTCACCTCACAGCCTCCTCACCTCACAGCCTCCACACCTCACAGCCTCTTCACCTCACAGCCTCCTCACCTCACAGCCTCCACACCTCACAGCCTCCACACCTCACATCACCTCACAGCCTCCACACCTCACATCACCTCACAGCCTCCACACCTCACAGCCTCTCTTCACCTCACAGCCTCTTCACCTCACAGCCTCTATAGGAGTAAAGTGATTGCCTATAAGTACGTCCGATCGACGGTGTTCTTGCTTTCAGGGGGTTCCACTATTATGCACTTCTTGTTACCCGCCCTCGTTGCCACCGTCTTGGTCTGGCATCCATACAGACACAATTGGCCGTGTCTGCGGGTGGGAAGCCTGATAAGGGTATGGATCCTGGCCACTGTATAGCGCTTCCTCTGGTCGGGCCTGTTCAGATAGGAGGGGAACTGGGGGGAATAATGTGTCCTGCCGGTGAAACTCCTCGCTGTCAGTTGGAAAGAAGCGGCTGGCGACTCCACATGTATCATTGGAGGCATGTGAGTCTACACACCCTCCCCAGATCAGCAGAGGGTCAGCTTAGACAGGGGAAATTGGCTAAGTACAATTGGGGGAGGTTCCAAATGTCCAGTGACTGCCTTTATTATATAAACATGCAAATGGGACATGAAGCATCCATCATAGGAGACAGTCTGCATGTCTGGGAACGCCCATACAGGCTCTAGGAACGCCCACAATAGACGCTGGGTTAGCTGGCTCAGCCTTGCTGGGGGCGGGGTCAGGGTGGGGTAAATTCCCCCGTTCTATCCATTCAGCAAAGTTAGAATTTAGCTGATAGCCCAGCCCAGGCAGACACGATCGTGGATTTAACCACCGCAGTAAACGCACATCTGAGCAGACGTCTTGTGTTCTGCTCTAGAACCCCCAAACCTGTAGTTTAGAGCCGCAGCACCGTCTTTTGGTGAGTCAGCCCATGAGATATATCGGCGGTTTTACCCCACTCGCGCGCCAGCCGAGAGCGAGAGAAAAATAGAGCTGGAGAATGGACAATGTAGAGAGATGTATTTGGATAGCTGGAGAATGGGCAATGTAGAGAGATGTATTTGCGGTGAATGCAGGACATGAATGAAAGATGAAATTGAATAGAGTAGGCACAGGAATGAGTCTGGAAAACATGGACGGATGCCCGCACTTCAGGCTGCTACGTGTAAAAGTGAATGGGATTTCTGTGTGGGGATTTCGATTAAATGCATGAAATAAGGTCTGTGGTTAACACAAGTTTATGAAACAGCAAAGTTTGTGTTCAGCAAGAGAATCTTCACAAACGAGGAGCACTTTTATGACGTTTCAAGCGTAAATGTGTTCCCTTTAAACGTGACTTTCAGAAAAGGCTTTGAAAGACACGAAAGTGGTCCTCATTTGTCAAGATGATCTTGCTGAACACCAACTTTGCTGTCTCAGCAACCGCAGGACTTATTTCCATGCCATTGCCTTTTCCCCCTATAAACCAGAAGCACAGGGACATCTGGGTATTATCCGACGAAAATACATCATCCCTGCTCTATTTAGAGTGAGTTTTATTGGAATATATATGGGATATTATTTTAGCGCTCCACCCCGTCACGGTATATTACTCCTCCATACGTAAGAGAAATCCCCTGATCAAATCAGATCTGTGCTTAAGAATAAGAACCATTCATCCTTTATTCTGAAAACCCGAGCCGTCCAAGACCTTTCCTGATTCCTCATCAGACCTGAATGCTTCATGCTGATGTCGTCAAATCTCGAGACAGCGATCTGCCATTCACTTCTCAGATCATTCCGCGTGGTTCAGTGAGGCGTTTTGAATCTTTTATAGCTGTTACAAAGCAGCGCGGCAGAGTCCTTTTCTTCACGGGAACGTTGCAATTAATCTTAAAAAATGTGGCACCTGTCTGCCCCCCTCTGGCTCGGCTGTCACAAAGGAGAAGGCAGAAGTCAGCGCTCTGCAGAGAACCAGCGGTTAATTAACCCATTGATACCTGATGCAGCATTTGTGTGTGTATCCCTTTAAGACCGCGAACCGCGTTAACGCGGTTCGCGGTCTTAAAGGGATACACACACAAATGAGGGATATACATGCAAATGCTGCATCAGGTATAAATGGGTTAAACAACACAGCAGACTTAGTCATCTCAGGTGTTCTGCAAAAGAGGTGTAGGAAAGAAAGAGCAAAGTGGAGGTGAGAGTAAAGGCACGACCATTTCTTATAGAGCGTCAAAAAGATATGGACAGAGTCAGCGTGACGTCACCCGTTGGTCCTTGGACTCCCCGTTTGAAGCCTAGTGTGGCCGTCGCCATCTTGGGGTTTTTTGCACAGCTCCCGCGAGACAGCACGAGACCAGGGGTTTCCAGCCCAGTCTCACGGAAAATTGTAAAATATACACTGTTTGTCCACAGCCTAAAAACGTTGCTATTTTACAATTTCGGCTCAAAAATTGTAAATGGCAACGTTTTTTTTTTTTTTTTTTGGTTTTTGGTTAGGTTCAAGGTCGGGTCTCTGAGCCCTCTTCCCCATTGAAACGGAGGCGAAGTCAAAGATGTTGGGTAACCCTTTATTTGACAGGTCCCTAACGACGTATGAACTATTTGTAATTAGACATGAACACAATGTAATTCATGTAATTACACAGTAATTACTGTACATTGGTGTCCATCTCTAATTACAAATAGTTGATATGTAGTCACATGGTACTGGACCTGTAAAATTGAGTGAGTCTATTCAACTGTAGTTGATATGTAGTCACATGGTACCGGACCTGTAAAATTGAGTGAGTCTATTCAACTGTAGTTGATATGTAGTTACATGGTACCGGACCTGTAAAATGGAGTGAGTCTATTCAACTGTAGTTGATATGTAGTCACATGGTACCGGACCTGTAAAATTGAGTGAGTCTATTCAACTGTAGTTGATATGTAGTCACATGGTACCGGACCTGTAAAATGGAGTGAGTCTATTCAACTGTAGTTGATATGTAGTCACATGGTACCGGACCTGTAAAATTGAGTGAGTCTATTCAACTGTAGTTGATATGTAGTCACATGGTACCGGACCTGTAAAATGGAGTGAGTCTATTCAACTGTAGTTGATATGTAGTTACATGGTAGCGGACCTAATGCATTGTATAACTGTCGATGCTGTATGTGGGGAATCAAGGTGAAAATGAAACCTAAGAAGACAGGAGTCATTCTTATACATTCTCTAATTGGGATATTTTCTAGTGAATTAAATAATGGTGCAATTAAGCTGCCCTCGTTTTGCCGAGTACCTCTCCTCCAAACCCCCTTAAGGACCCCCGAGGGTCCCAGGACCCCAATTTGAGGACCTGGCCTAAATTGTGGAATAGTTTCCCTGAAAATCTTTCACAATTGTCTTAACACAATTTGTATGTGCTACAGTGTAGCTTTTTGGTTTGTATTCAGGTGTTTGTTGATGTGTAGGACTGTGTGTGCTGTGTGTGTGGCTGTAGGTGGGTCGTTTGTATTCTTAGGTTTTCCTCAAAGCTATTTGTTAAAAACGTAAAGACCCCCTAAAGTCATGTTTTAAGATGTATATAAAATACTCTACTTTGAGTCATAATTTGTGATTTTTCCCACACACACAAAATAAATTATCTTTTAAAATCCCTAAAATGACTTCTCCTTCTGCCTGTTTAAAAATTCCAAAGCAACCAATCAGGGTTATCTAGAACATAACTAGCCAATCACAGCATACAAACAAGGGCTTGAACTGCTGAATACAGTACATGGGATTGGCTCCAGTATTCGTGATGTCACGAATCTTGCTTGTTGAAAATCACCTTTTCAGTGAGCACAGAGAAACTTTAGACTTTCAGCAGACGATTATGCAAACAGCCTTCTAGTGTCAAACTCTGCAGAGACATCATTCTGCACAGTGAAGGAACAAGAAGAAAAACACATTTTGACTTTAGGGGGTCTTTAAATAATAAATTAAATAATAAATAAATTGGAACTGGAACTTGTAACAGACTTAAAGCCCCAATCAGTAACTTTTTCACCTTAATATAACAGCTTTTTAGTCATTTAAGATGGTAGAGTGACTTGTAACAGGGAGAATGTCACCTCTATTGGTCACACACCGCCCTCCAAAGGCCTCTCCTGGGACTAAGCAGTTTGGTGCCTGCGTCCCAGAGGCAAGATGCGCGCATGCGCTGTACAGCGGAAGCGTTGTGTTCATGAAAACAAGGAAGTATGGATTATTATTTCATCACGTGGTGAGTACCCGATGTCACAACATGTACATATAGCTTTCTGGCGCTGTGTTTTGTTGACTCTGAACGGCGATATCGATACGGATACTATTGCACCCAGAGGGCGCCGTTTCTCCAATAGTAAAATTTTGAAAAGTTGCTGAATGGGGCTTTAATGTCATTGAATCGTATTGTATCGCTCTAATTTAGCCAATATCGTCCAGGTATCGTATCACAACAACAACTTATCGTGATACGTATCGTATCATTGTTAAAACGTATCGTTACACCCATACTGTAGTTTAAGAAGACTGAAGATTGGAGGGCAAAAATACGATTTTTTTTTTAACCTTTATTTATACAGGGGGAGTCTCACTGAGAGCAATGCTCTCTTTTTCAGGAGTGCCCTGTTCACATTCACACACACATTCATACCTGGAAGCTGACCAGTACGACCACAGTCTGATCTGCTGGCCACTGATCAGCTCCACTGGAGCATTTGAGGTTAAGGGCCTTGCTCAATTAGGGCACCTTATCCTGTCGGTCCCGGGGATTGAGCCGACGACCTTCCGGTCACAAGCTCGCTTCTCTAACCGCTGGGCCACCACTGCCCCATTAGAAAAGCAGATGTGTGTAGGAGCTTTTTTTGGGTTACTATTAAATTTGCGTCAATAGAACTTTCTATACTCGTCCACCACAAATCATTCTTACCGGTATCTTTCTTGTGTGTGTATCTTTCTTGTGTGTGTGTCTGTGTGTGTGTGTGTGTGTGCGTGTGTGTGTGCGTGCGTGCGTGCGTGTGTGTGTGCGTGCGTGTGTTTTCCAGGAGAGCCAGTGGCTGGACAGTGTATCTCTGCTGATTAAGGACTCGTTGGAGGGGGAGATGATTGACAACCTCTCTGGTTCAGTTTTCCACCACTACTGCTCTCCTCCTGTCTGCAAGGACTGCAAGAGACACCCGCAAGAGGTCTCACACACACACACATACATGCACACGCGTGTGTGCACACGCACACACACACACACACACACACACTTGCTTTATATAACTGTCTACTGTACCTATACATTTCTTTCTGTTCTACGTCTCTCTCTCTCTCCCTCCCTCTCTCTCTCTCTCTCTCATTCGTTCTTTCTCTTTTTTCACCCTTAAAATCAGAATACTCGAATTACAGTGGGCGGGATTTACCTGAGCTGTCAATCATTGTGCAGCGTATCTTTGAGGCGGCTCGAAGTTGCCAGTCATAAATTTGCCTCAAGGAGAAAAGGGTTATGATTCCCATGTATACAAATAAATACACACATGTGTGTGTGCTTGTGAGTGAGAGATGAGAGAGAACCAGAATCACACGTCACAAGACACGTCATATTTTTGCATAAATGATTCTTTTCTATTTGAGAGATATGATGTCTGGGTGTGCAGTGGTGGGGGAGACATTCATGAACATGTGGAAATGTAAAGTGAAACAGTGCGTAATTAAGTTGAATAATTAGAAATATATACGTTTCACAGTCGAGCTTAGTTCAAACGCAGAGAGCAGCTCTAATCTCCAGCAGATAGAGAATGTGAGAACGTGACGTTGTCGTACAAAGAACATGTTTCTAACTTTGCAGCTACAAAAGAGGAAATTTAAAGGGATATGCCCACATTTTGAGAATTTAGGCCATTTGTCATTATTGTCGATATCAAAACTAGAATGTACATGGCTTTATTTTCCAATATGCGTGCCCTCCAAACAGTGCTACAGCCCTGGCGCTACAATGGTAGTGAACGGTAACAGCTGCCTAGTACTCCCATTCAGTCGCTCAAAATACATGTACATGTTGTGATTCGTGTACTCGCCATGCGATGAAATAATCATCCTAAATGACTTGGACCGGACATTTGACATCTGGAAACATTTCTTCGAACAATCATTTTCTACGTTATGCCCAACACAGTCTCACAGAAAATTGTAAAATAGCAACGTTTTGGACCAACGTGAATTGAAGGTATTTAGAGACGGAAAGACTCCTGTCTACGTTGTTACTGCATTCTGCTCCAGACAAGTTGCTGGGGGTTTAGTGGCTCATTTATACATCCTTATAAAACCCTTAACTGGCTGTTTTTGAGACCTTTTTGACGAGAATTTATCATTTTTATTGGGTGGAAAATATATGATATATCTCCCGTGACTTTGTTGTGAGTAGTTGACACAGTAGTTGTGTGTGGGGGTCGTTACTCAAAAAAGTAATATACGGTATTATAAATTACACATTACTGCCTTACTTTACTTAATTACTCCCTGGAGAAAGTAATTCATTACACTACTCATTAGTCATTACATTACTTTTGTGTTACTCCACAACATTGCCTGAGATTCATTTGCCACCTAATTGCCAGTTGAAACCTTGCCATATCAGCACAAATCCCTATCCTAATAAGGACATACACAAGATCCCACTCCTCCCCGTCCCTCCAGCCCATCCAATCTAGTTGTTACACCGCACGTTTGGTGTTTCTTTTTCCCCATAATCCTGCAGATTCAATCCTGATCCTGCAGATAATTGAAGAACATATATAATGCAAGTAATGCCAGTTCAATCAAGAGAGACCAGTGGGTAAAATTTGACAAGCAAGCTTTATTCACAAATAGCATGGCAACTAGTTTTGCCGTAATGACTCCGTGCTAAGATGCCCCTCTTCTTGTGGTGTGAGAGGAGGGCATCTGCGTCTGAATTCTTCAGGAGTCAAGACGTCGGCGGTGGACTGGGGAGGTGGGCGGGGCGAGACACCGCTTCAGAGGATACGATCAGCCCAGGTACAGCGACCACTGAGGTGAACAATCAGGGTTGGGAGAGGATGCTGACGCACGGACCA
>NC_139626.1:49551299-49553799 GCF_964638095.1 Poromitra crassiceps
CACCATGCTTCCTCCGACACATGCGTAGTTGCCAGCCGCTTCTTTTCACCTGACAGCGGGGAGCTTCACCAGCACTGCGTAGCACGTGGGGGGATCACGCTATTCCCACCAGTTCCCTTCCGCCCCGAACAGGCGCCCCTGACCGACCAGAGGAGGCGAGGCGCTAGTGCAGCGACCAGGACACGTACCCCTAATCCAGCTTCCCACCCGCAGGACACAGCCAAGGACGCCCGACCAAGCCGGAGGTAACACGGGGGCGCGAACCGGCGACCCTCGTGTTGGTAGGCAGGGAATCTACCGCTCCACTACCCGGACTCCCTCAAAATTATCGCTTTTCACACCTGATCATTAGAATTTATTTTCTTTATCTCAAGACTAATTTTGGAATGAAAATTAAAATGTCAAGGCACTCATACTGCTCATTTTGCTCTAATTTTGTCTGATGACAAATATGAATCTTTTAGGGAGAATCACACTTGTTTGATATCAACAGTTCTCAAATCAAATTTCCATTAAAACCGTCCAGTAAAAACAACACGTAATACACTGAGTTTGTTATCACATCACCAACGCTTTGGAGTTTTGTTTTGTTTTTGTTCCCAGACACTGATTTTTTTAATTTAAAGTTCTCTGAAGTTTGTTATTTATCTGTGAATTAATAATTCAACATATCTTTCTACAATTTCTTTAGATAGTGTGTATGTGCAGTTTGTTTTGCCACCTGGGAAATGCCCACATGATAAACTGAACCCTCACCCCCACGTGGGAACTAGTTCTAGATTAACAGCACAAGGGATGGTGCATCACATCACATGCTGCTGGTTCGTAATTGATGCGATGTGATTGGTTGCTGCCTGTTTGTGGCACAGATCCGATTGGCGGAGGTGGAGCAGGCGTCTCTAATGTCAGAGCAGCTGTCGGACAAGTCGTCGTCTCCGGCGCTGCCTGATGACCTCAGCCTGGACGAACACAGCAGCTACCAGCTACTGGTCAGGGACAGCCAGGTACACACTCACACAACACAACACAACACACCTGAAGAACATAACACACACGTACACATGCACTCACATGGGCCCCATACATGAATCGTTGGTACACATAAATTGTGCGTGCAAATATAATATGCTTTTTTTCTAGTTTTGGTTATGCTAATTGCAAGTTGCCGCACACATGCATCCAATTAAGATGAAACGCAATTCATCAACATACGCACATGACAGACTGGCTGTCAGCGCACGTTTCCTGAATCCCACAGAGGATTTTCTTATGTTCCTCTAAATGCTTTCTGTAAGAAAAAAATAAGAAAACAGTCATGCATGACGAACAATGTACAGTATGCTGCAATAAGTGTGTGTGTGTCTGTGTGTCTGTGTGTCTGTGTGTCTGTGTGTCTGTGTGTCTGTGTCTGTGTGTGTGTGTGACGTGTGTGTATTGTATCACGCCAATGAATATTTAAACATCTTCAAACACCTTGTGCATACGCCAACGGTGCTTTAGAGCGATTCAAATAATCCTTATGTGTGAAGCTGATGATGCTTCTCTGTAATAAAAAATAATAATACTAGCTGATCTCTCTCTCTCACACACACACACACACACACACACACACACACACACACGCACACACACACACACACACACACACACACACACACACTCACACACACACACACACACACACACACACACACACACACACACACACACACACACACACACACTTCCATGTTACTAATGGTAATGAATGAGTATTGACATGCTTAACTAGCTGATGAAGACAGAGCTTCTCCCTGCACTGTGTGCAGTAGGTGATGAAGACAGAGCTTCTCCCTGCACTGTGTGCAGTAGGTGATTTGTAGGAGGCATGAGGGGGGAATGCCATTCCCCTGGTTAGCAATGAGCAAAATGCATCCCCCTGCCAAAATGAACCTGCACTGACCGCACCGCGCTCAGCTGCTACAGCTACATCATTCCAGGTCAAGTTTATACCGTCAAAACGACGGTGTGTTTTTGAAAAATAAGCATTATTAGATGCGCTTGGGACACTTCTGAAATAGGGATGTCAATTTTTGGTTAATTTCACTTTCGATTAACCGACGCTAATAATCGATTAACCTATCGGTTAATTCATAATTTTTTAATATTAAAAAAAAAAAAAAATGTTTTTTTTTTTTTTTTTTTTTTTTTTGGTCTATTTACTCAATGAACTCATGCCCAAACAAGGCGTGTCTATTTAGATGCTGAAATGTTAATGCTTTTTGTGTTAGAATTTCTAACACAAAAAGCATTAACAAGCATTAACAAAAAGCATCAACATTTCAACACAAATTCTTTTTGTGTTAGAATTTCTAACACAAAAAGCATTAACATTTCAGCATCTAAATAGACACGCCTTGTTTGGGCATGAGCTCATTGAGTAAATAGACCAAAATTTTTTTTTTTTTTTTTTTTTTTTTTTTTAAATATTAACTGATAGACCGACAGCAATAACCGAACA
>NC_139626.1:49558799-49571299 GCF_964638095.1 Poromitra crassiceps
AGTCTAGTCTGATATTTCTCAGTTCACTAAAGCTGCCATGCATCAAATATACTTCCTGGCAGTCAGAAGAGAGTTGGCTCAATAAGGGACAATGTACAGGACAATGTACAGGACAATGTACAGGACAATGTACAGGACGATGTACAGGACAATGTACAGGACAATGTACAGGACAATGTACAGGAAGCCGTCATTATTGCAGAATAAGCCCCGGCAGCCCTGGTGATTCACGCCCCCGACACAACAAACACCGCCTTTTATTTGGCTGCTTACAAAAGACACTCGTCATTCAACACAAACTATTGTGTTCAAACGATTTGTACACGATTGAACGCGAGCATTATTATGAGCGCAAATTGCCCCTCGATATGAATACATGTTGATGATATCTTTTATTTTGTTGCTAACCGTTGTATGATCGCAATATTACCCAGGAGGGTAACAGCCTCGCTCCTGCCGTGTCGTGCCAATAATCTCATGTAATATGGCTTATGATGATTTGTCATGGTTGGTAGGCTCTCCCCAAACTGAATATAATATAACACCTCCCCTCCTGTTGCCTTCTGCATGAATCAAACTGGAAAAGGCTTATTCTCTTAGTTCCTCTTCTCGCGTAACCATGGAGACGGATTGTGTGAAGCCGGTACCTGTGTGGTTTGTTTGGGCCCCGCCTGAGTGCCTCAGTGATGCTCCGCAGCACTGGGCTAATTAGCCCGGCCAGCCCCGGGCCTGGTACTCGCTCTCTGCTCGCTTCTTGCTCCCGCCTCCATGTTCTTCACATTCTCCCGTTTCCTTTTCCTGTTTTGTTTTCCCTCGACTCGTTTGAACTTCGTCTCAGTCTCCCCGTGTCTTTGCTGTGTCTTTGCTGTGTCTTTGCTGTGTCTTTGCTGTCTTTCTTCCTTCGCCTGTCTTGCCTCTGGTAAGACTCTCTCTCCTTTTTTCTTTCCTTTCTTTTTCCGTCTCCCCATCCTCGTGATCTCTCGCTCATCCTCTTTGCAGTCTTGTATATTGCAGTGAGCAGAACATGGCAGTAACAGGAACAGGAACGGCTCATTTCCACCACATTTTACAGCCCTGCACAGCTCGTCACCACTCGGCTCTACTCGTTTCGACCCGATGGATGTTTTGCTTCCACCGCTGCTCAATCTGCCCCCGCCCACACCTGGTCGTCATAGCAACCGCATATCTGCCCTCCGCCCATAGCCGAAGTAGGCTATAACATATAACGTTACAATTAAATCCATACACAGAAAACTTTTAAACTGTTTATGAAATACCGGTGCCTCTAAATGACCTACAGTGTACATGGGCAAATGTGACAATCGGCCAGGAGAATGGATATCACTTTGTCGTTAGTCAAACTCACATGCATGCATGCGCTGCGCGAGGGACGGGGGTTGCGCTACAGGGAGAAGTGAAGCCTCTACCCCGGCGGCCTCTCACCAGGCAAGACCGCGGCTTCACTAACCCCCCGCCTGCGGCCTAGCGGAGCCGACACTGCACACGACTACAAAGGGCTTCCTGAGGAGCGGATTTTTTCTCTCTCAAAACAATTGAAAACCACCGTCATGTTAAAGCTGAGCAAGGAGATCGATTTTATTTCACCAGAGCCGAAGGCAGCAACACATAAGACTGATGGAAATAACATAACAGAAGAGAAGGTAAGCCCCACTAAACTGGTATGCAGCATTGACAGTCAGTAGAGTAAACATGATTCTGCCTGACCAATCAGCCGTCTACAGTGTTTTCACGTCACCGTATGAACCCGGGTCCACAGCGCTGGAACCTCAACAAAGCAGGGACCAAAACTGGCACGACTCAACCCCAACTCAACCCGGGCTGTCCACGTTTTTGATCAGTGGAATGAGACAAAAAAGCGAGACGAGCTGGGCGGGGCCGCGTTGATACCAGCAGTGGAAATGGGCCATAACAGGAACAGGAACAGTAACAGTCTTGTATATTGCAGTGAGCACAACATGGCAGGATTAGGGATCGTGACTATCCGCACCCATGCTGAAAAATGTACTCATTTACAGCAATGTCAGACACTTTGGGTCAAAGAAAATTGCATCTGCTACATTTAACCACATTACATTGAGGCCATTTACACCTGGCGTTAACATGCGTTTTCTGCATCCAGATTGCAATCAGATTGTGCTTGACCACAAGTACAGGTGTAAACGCCCCCAAGGCGCATTGAAGAAGGATTGCAATCTGATCGGCCAAACCACCTCCGGAGGTGGTCAGGGACGCATTGTGTACACATTGAACACAAGTGTAAATGCAACGTGTCCTCTCAATCTGGATACAGCAACTGTATGCGGATTGAGAGGACACTCATTTTGAGATTGCAATCTGATGGCAATTTGATCACCCAAAACGCATGTTAACGCCAAGTGTAAATGAAATCAGGCTAATGTGGTCAAGCACAATCTGATTGCAATCTGATGGCAGAAAACGCATGTTAGGCTCGGCCCTTCGCGCGGCCGACCAGGGTTCGAATCCGACCTGCGGTCGTTTGCCGCATGACATCCCCTATTTCTCTCTCTCCCCACCTTTCCTGTCTGCCTACTGTCCTATATAAAAATAAATAAAGGTGAAATGCCCCAAAAAAATAAAAAATAAAAATAAAAAATGTATTGGGTTGGCACTGATTTGGTCATTGGTTTGACTTGTTTCCCTTTTGCCTACTAATGATTCCTCACTTCCCTCTTGTTCCTTGCCCCCGGGTGCAGCACCCCTCCCACAGTGACTCGTCCTTGGCCACAGGCAGTTCGGAGGGCAGCCTGCAGACCACCCTAGAGGAGGGGCTCAGCTTCAGCATGTCCCCGCCTCACCTCCCCAGCCACCCCCTACACACCCAGGGGCCGGCCACAGGAGCCCAGGCGCGCCACCCTTTATTAAAGGGACGCAGTACTACATTTAACCTCCAGGCCACCAGGGGGCACCAGAGGAGCCAGAGCAGCTGCGGCGGCGGCAGCACCAGCCCCGGCTGCCCGCGGCAGGACTCCATGGACCCCTCGGACGAGGAGGCGGGGGCGGGGGCGGGCGGGGAGGCCTGCAGCCAGGCCTACAACAGCGAACACTTGTCGGAAACGCTGAACAGCCTGTCGCTGACGTCGCTGCTCTCCCCGGGCTCTCTGGCGCCCCCCCTGGTGAAGAAGTGCAACAGCACAGGCTCGCTGGACCAGGCCAATGTATCCGCACGGAGTAAAGATGGCCGCCAGTTCTGTGGCATAGATGCTCATGGCTACTTGCCCAACCCCTGGACGGAGGGGAGGGCGAGGGGAGAGGAGGGGGACGGTGATACAGGCTTCAGCGTGAAAAGCAGCAACACGAGTTCCAGGAAAAACAGATGAAACTCTTATTGCCTCTCTGTTGAAACTGTTTAGCATTCCTGGACCTTTCTCGGGACAGAGAGAGACCTCTGTCCTGTGGACCCTCTTTGGGAAGTCTCTCTCGTCTGTGAGTCATCTGTTTTCTCTCTTTGCCCCTCAGATTTGGCTGCTCGGGATCATTTCTCAAAAGATTACAACTGCGTCTGAGTTTTTGAAGTCCTTTCTTCGCCCCAGGAAAGTCTCTTAGAAAGGACTTTACAACAATGACAAGGGGCTTTGAACCAAACCAGGATTCAGGATTGGAAGATGTGGCAGTCCTGCGCTTTACATGTGAGCCATGCTGATGCACGGAGCATTCAGGAAAGCCCTTAGAGAGACAGAGGTGGAACATCAGTGACTCCTGAACAGTGCGGAGATGATGTTAGCTAGGAGAAACTCCTAAGGAATCGGATCTTCTAAAGAACAGGGCTAGCTTGACACAACGTGCCCCCCTCAATCCTCCGCAAACACAATGTTGTCAATCTTGGACGGATGGCAAACTCTGAAGCTCCTTTTGAGGAAGAACTGAACTTTGTACAGTTGTTGTTTTTTTGTAATATTCATCTCTAACGGTAGCATCAACCAACCTTTTTTCCTCTTTAGCTGATTCATAGGTAACAGAAAATCGAAAGGTTGTATATTTGATGTGTTCTAGCTTTTTATGCCAACACCGTCTCAGACTTGTGTGAATGTAGACATGTCTGTCTCAGTCTGTGAGAGAGAGGGAGAGCAGAGACATGTCTGTCTCAGGCTGTGAGAGAGAGGGAGAGCAGAGGCATGTCTGTCTCAGTCTGTGAGAGAGAGAGGGAGAGCAGAGACATGTCTGTCTCAGTCTGTGAGAGAGAGAGGGAGAGCAGAGACATGTCTGTCTCAGTCTGTGAGAGAGAGGGAGAGCAGAGACATGTCTGTCTCAGTCTGTGAGAGAGAGAGGGAGAGCAGAGACATGTCTGTCTCAGTCTGTGAGAGAGAGGGAGAGCAGAGACATGTCTGTCTCAGTCTGTGAGAGAGAGAGGGACAGCAGAGACATGTCTGTCTCAGTCTGTGAGAGAGAGGGAGAGCAGAGACATGTCTGTCTCAGTCTGTGAGAGAGAGAGAGGGAGAGCAGAGACATGTCTGTCTCAGTCTGTGAGAGAGAGGGAGAGCAGAGACATGTCTGTCTCAGTCTGTGAGAGAGAGGGAGAGCAGAGACATGTCTGTCTCAGTCTGTGAGAGAGAGAGGGAGAGCAGAGACATGTCTGTCTCAGTCTGTGAGAGAGAGAGGGAGAGCAGAGACATGTCTGTCTCAGTCTGTGAGAGAGAGGGAGAGCAGAGACATGTCTGTCTCAGTCTGTGAGAGAGAGAGGGACAGCAGGAATGCGTCTGTGGGAGTCGTGGTCATTTCTCACAAGTGGACAGTGCTTTGGAATGACCCATGAAAGGGCTAGAGGAGAGGAGATAGTCTTCGAGGGCAGACCTGGGCCAAATGGTATTTGCAGATAGCTTACTACAGGAGCTCTAAAATGTCATTAAGTTACATTTGAGACAAGTCTTTTTTTTTTATTAAATGAGATGTAAGACCTTTTTGGCACAGACATTGGAAATGAGAACCACATTGTTGTCCTGTGAGTGGGCTGATTTCTCAGTAGAAAAAACAGAACACCAAGAAACCACAACATTTTTGAACACCTCTAAAATGTCTCAAAGGGTGTATTTCAAGAGTTTTCCCGAACTTTTGAAATTGTTATGAAATGAACTATCTCAAGACCTGCATGCACCTCAGTGATGATGTCATCAGTGATGATGTCATGCACCCTGTACTTCGTAAGGTTCTCATAGGGCAATAATAATATGAGGGATAGCATCATTTTTAGGTCGTCACAGGAAAGTGTTGAATTCAGCTTTGTATGCTTTTGCATGATGGACAACTCTGAATTGTCCTGAACAATGATTTGACTCAGGTCTGCTTGAGTGTAGCAGGATAGTAGTAGAATAGAATTCCCACGTTTTCCCCCACTCCGAAAGGAAAATACTATGGTAAGCAATGAGGGCCAAACTACTGCAATGCATACCTTTGAGCACTTATTTCACTATTTGGCGTGATGAATTGTGATGATGATCCATCATATAATAATATAGATGTCACAATGTTTGAGATACAGAATAGGTAGACCTCAGGTGGACAGGACTGCACACACACACACGCACATACACGCGCGCACACACACACACACACACACACACACACACACACACACACACACACACACACACACACATTAATGTACACACTCATACACATAAACTCACACCTTGCACAGTGGTTCCCAAACTGGTGGAACATAGGAACCACAGGGGGGCGCTTGCCAACACTTCTGTTTTCTGCTGGATTTTTAACCCGTTCTCCCAAAGTGCTCCTGATTGCTAATGTATCCTGTCACTGCCTTTCAGAGGCTGTAGGGGGCGCAGTTCTAAAGCCAGTGTTTCTGGTATCACATAGTCTCGCTGGCCAGCCTCCCCTCCCTTCCGTGAGAGGAGGCTGGCTGCACGGAAACAGGCTATTGTTATAAGCCCTCCCCTGCTCTACAGCTGCTCTCCCATTGGAGCGACTGTTTCAGTGGCTGCCGGATGTCCGCTCCCGGCTTATTACAAGCTCTGTCATTGGCTCCGACCACGTCAATTAGAGCGGCTTCCGCGGCCTCCTCCCTGTGTGTCGCTGTAAATAGTGTCCTGCCGCCTCAGTGAAAACAACAACGCTAACTAGCTAGCAAGCTAACGGCAGAAACCTACACGCTAGCTCGTTGCTACACGCTGAAAATGGCAAGTTGGATTGTTGGAAACTATTTTCCAAGGGCACTGCCGCTAAGCGCCGCCCATCGCAATTCCACAATGGAGACCTGCGCCGCCAGACTCCTCTCACGGTAGGGAGGGAGGGGTGGCTGGCCAATGAGACTAGGTATCATATGAACCTGGATCAATTGAAGCACCAATCAGTAACTTTTTCACCTTAATATAACAGCTTTTTAGCCATTGAGGATGGTAGAGTGACTTGTAACAGGGAGAATGTCGCCTTTATTGGTCACACACCGCCCTCCAAAGGCCTCTCCTGGGACTACACATTGTTGTGCCTGCGTCCCGGAAGCAGCATGCGCACATGCGCTGTTTGAAGTTTTACTATGTGGAAATATATTCAAGAATGTTTACGAGAAATATGTCAGAAAGCGATCTACTGTATACTATACAGTAGGGATGTCACGATATTTTGTCCCACGAAATTTCACGATATCAAAGTCCCACGAAATTTCGCGATATCAAAACGTGACGATATCGTGAAGATTAAAAACTATATCCCGAGAAAAAGAACCTCTGAATATGCTGCACTGATGGGCCGGCACTGATCTGTATTCTCTCTCTATCCTTTTCATTGGTTTGCTTGAAATGGGGACTAAACCGACGCTCATTAAATAACCGACAAGATTAAATGTGCTATTTATAGATGAATGCATTGCTGGCGAAGTTTGCGCAACACTTATTCACGTTTCCCCGTGCGGTTATCCCCATGCGCGACCGCGTGTTTCAGTGGATGACAGCAGCGCACTGGCTGTGTGTGTCTGCCTCTGCACTGGCAGAGACACGGACGGACACTCTGACAGGGAGACCCCGCCGGTCCGTGGCAGGCGAGATGTCTTCCCTCATCTCTAAAGACTAGACCTACAGTATTCTGAAATTAACTAGTTCGTGCCATTGTTTCCACGGGCACAACATGTCGGGTAAGCAGTTAATAGTATAGCCTACAAATTAATCTCGCTCTGAATGCATCTAATGTGCGCATAATAGGCTATCTGTCATTAGGCGATGCAGCTCTGCGAAACTCCCGAAACAATTTCTAATTGTACGTTACGATTACCATGTCTAATTGTACGAGTAACGTTAACTTGATACGTTTCAATCGTCAATTAACGCTGCGCAACGCTCAACATACAGTGCAGTCAGAGAATTCATTGAAGAGGAATCATCCTCTTAAGAGGATGACAATTAAATAAGATAGTACTAGCCTACACAATACACAGCTCGTTACCTGCATAAGTTATTTAAGATATAGATTGTATAGTTTATTTTTCTTTTAGGCCTACCATGCAAGAAAAACGTTTAGTTTGTGACAGTGTGACACATTATATTGCAAGATAAGCCTTATCTTCCATGTTGTTTTCTAGTTATTATAACAATTTCCAACAACAGCATTTGTTTTGCATTTTGTGTATTTCAAATAAGACAATTTTTCCAGTCATATATTTTCATTATTCAAGTTTTGTACAAAATTAATAAATATCATATCGTATCGTTATCATGAATCCAATATCGTGTATCGTATCGTATCGTGAACTGAGGGTATCGTGACACCCCTACTATACAGTATATATCCTGTATACTATACAGTATACTGTCAATTCAAAAGTTTATTTAAGTTATTACGTTCAGTAAAACAAACCACAACAAATCTGATATAATTAATTCACAACTGCGGCACATTTGAGGTGTGTGTGTGTGTGTGTGGGGGGGGGGGGGGGTGAGAGGGGGGGGGGGGGGGTAAATGTTCCTATATCGTAAAATGGGGGCCTGTCAGAAAAGGTTTGGGCACCACTGTATACAGGATCACAGAAGCTGCACATTCGAGCACATACATGTAGACGGCTAGACGCGCATATACACACAAACACACGCTCTCACACACATCACAAAGATATCGATGTCAGAGCACTGCAATTATGTTTCTGTAGTCATGTGATCCGTTTACTCCTCGCAAATGGAGAGATGAGAGAGAGGAAACCTCAGGCGTCATGTGATCTGTCATGTGATCTGTTTACTCCTCGGAAATGGAGAGAGAGAGAGAGAGAGAGAGAGAGAGAGAGAGAGAGAGGAAACCTCAGGCGTTGTCCTACTTTGTCCTCCTTCCTCCCCTAATTCCCATTCAATTCCATTAGCCGGCTTCCAGAGGGAAAGCTGCCTTATTAAAATGACTCTTATTGACTCTTCCCCCCTATTTGAGATATGCAACATGCTTCAGTAGACGTACAGTTAGATGTATGAGGCTCATATAGATATAGATAGGCAATATGGTGAGAGAAGAAGATGATGTTTATGAATTCATGTATTAGAATAAAATGTCACCAAGGTTCAAAGGTCACTGGAAAGGATAACGATGTGGACCTCCAGGTGGAGTGTTTGTCTTCTCTTTTTTCCTTTCCATCCCCAAACCCCCCCCCCCCCCCCCCTCCTCCCCAAATGCATGTGTTGGTTTATTTTATTTTTCTGGTTTGGTTTCTTAAATGTCATTCTAGTGTCATATAAAAGTGAGCTTTTCAACAAACCTCTGACTCCTGAACTCGTTCTTTTGAAATGAATGAATGAGCTGCTGTGCAAAGATGTGTGAGTTTCCACAATGTTTGACCTACTTTCCCCCCCAGCATATACCCTCGGTTCCAGCTTCGATCACTCACACCACCACGCATTTTAATGAGCTGCGTTTGTTTAATCAAGATGTATAAGTCGTGGCACTCCAGTATGTGCGCCTAATGGCGCGGACAGTCTGTCCGACGGTCATCGGTCATTCTCTTCGGATTACTTAATTGGCCGTCTTGTAATCGGGAGTCTCTGTCATTAGCTGAGCTTTCGGAAAATCGGCAAAAGGAAAATGCGAAATCACGCACGTTTCCTTCCACTAGTATTATTCATATATTAGTTGGTGCGCATTCAGTTGTGCTGTCTGCCTGCTGATTCAAACCTGATACGTGCCGTTGTCTCGCTGACGCACATTAAAAGGTTTTTGGATTATCCACAATGCTACACCATGAAATGGATTACCAGGCGCCACTCTTCAATTCGGCGTACATAATGTGTAATCCACAGAGCCGTTACTGTACGTGAATAAAATGTAAGGTCTTGTTAAAACACAGCGGCGAGAGGTCTAATAATGCGTTCCTTAACTTACAAGTGTATTTTACTAATGATGCTGCTGACGTGTGGAGTGCATCCTAGCCTAGCTATTCAGAACAAGACTTTCTCGGTGTAACTTTTGCCGCGAAGCAAGGCAACATGAAACTGCATGCTTTTTGAATGGGATTTGACAACACTGTGCACAGAATGACTGGGCTGCGATGGGGGATCACTACAGTATGACTGAGCCGTGGGGTATCGTCGTAGAATCTGAACTTGGCTTGACTGAATTACTAGCGACACATCATGATAAAATAAATGAAGCTGAGTGAAACATTTGGCCTGAGGAGTTCACATTATTATGCATTTATTCTGCATTATTATACTATGGACGATTCCTCCTTGAATGTTATACATAACCATGAAGCATAGTTTAAAGCTACAATAATAATGTTCTCCTTGAGGCAGGAAGTGTATTGTTACACTATAGATGACACAGTTGGTCACGTTCCCGCCCAAACACCTGTCAATCATCTTGATGAGCTGTCATCTAGCCTGAGGTAACCAGCATCCAGAAAACATCCACAGACGTTGAAGAAGCAGACGGAGAACGCAGCCAATCTGCAATAAGAACAAAGCAACACTGACATGTTTTTGAACGTTTTTTTTTTTCTTCCCTACTATGAATTACTTGCACTGTGGCCACTACGCTGCAAAATGCCTCTGTCTCCGAAATGTCAAATAACTCCACCGGCTCAAACAGACATGGCCGCTTCACGACGTTTGGTTTGTCTCAGCAAACAGATTCTCCAGCTAAGATAGTATCATAGTACTTTCACAGAAGAAGAGAGAATGGTCTCTGCTGTCTTCAGTCCTGGGACCCACCGCCTGAGGTCATCCTGGGAAATAATCTCCTGAACAAATATTTGCACGTTGTAAACGAGGTTTGTGTGCTGCTATTACTGGCCTTCATATTTCATCTTTTTTTCCCACTCCGACAGTTTGCTTTGGAAACTGCTGGATTTGAAACGCCTGCAGTTATAAGATACAACGTGAACAAGACTGTATTAGGAATGTTTAGATACTTTTATTTCACAAACGTAAAAAGCTTTGGGACCCAGCAGGGAAAGTTCATTATGAAAGCTGCTTTCTGGAGTCGCTATCAAAATATGATTTATTTAACACGTCTTTGATGTCGTTGCCAGAGCATTTCAAACACCAAAATGGTCTCTTTTCTGGTTCTGCATGCGTGGTATTTCTTCATTTATTCTCTCGCGTATCTCCAAATCAAGCCAGATGATTGTATGTGCTAAATGATTCATGCTCGGAGAGGGAAAACACTCTTATGAACCATGTTATAATGTGCATGAACATGATATCTCAAAGTTTGAATGAAAGAGAAAAAACTTGAATATCAAACTTAAAGACAGAGTCTCTCTCACACACACACACACACACACACACACACACACACACACACACACACACACACACACACACACACACACACACAGTATACAGTATATCCACATTAAGCACCTCCACACTCCCTCTGAAGCCACCCGGTTCCTCTGATCTCACCCAGGCCGGGGCCATTAGAGTGAGACATGCCATTAGTCTTTGCCATCACAGAACCCAAATCCATCCTAAGTGGGCTCATCTTCTGCTGCTAGACTAGACTGCACTACAGCAGCTGTTCATATCAATACCAAAGGCTCCTATAGCTGGCATGTGACAGCAGCAGGCACATGTGTGTAGACTAACCAATGTTGGGAGTAACTATAGTTACTAAGTAGTTACTGTAACTTAACTCCTTTTTGCTGTAACTAATAATCTAACTAATTACTTTTTAAAATTTAGTAACTCAGTTACAGTTAGTGAAATAGTAACTGGCACTATGGAAGTGGAAACTCTGTGCATGGTTTAGCCCGGCATCTCTCGGCCTGTCTCGGAGGGGAGTCCCCAGATGGGGGTCCGCTGCTGTGGCCTGGTGGGTGGGCCCGTCCCACGCGGGGCCTGCTCTCACGCTCTCAGTCACTATGCTGGTGGCTGGGGGCTGGGGGGGCGGGTCGCGTGGGGGCTGGGTCCGCCTGGGCCGCAGCAATTGGCCCCTAGCACAACGACCTCACAAGGTTCCTCCTCAGCCAAGTCACTGGGGCAATCCATGCGGCGATCCATATGGTGGAAAGGTTTTCTTGCGTTCACTGGGGGTGAGGGGGTGCCGCTGTGTCCCGGCCTGGCCTTCCCTCCCACGCCATATGTGGGCGGGGGCCGGGTCGGGGGGCATCGGTGCTCTTCATCACTGGTCGAGGGCTGCCGGTTGGTTTAGAACAGCTTAGGTAGGCGATAGATTAGCTACAGCCTAAGGCTGACCTGTTAGTGTTCAGGCTAAAATCAGACTAGAGCAGGGTAGGATAGGCCAGATTAGGCTGTAGATTAGCTAGATACTATGTCCCAGTTAGCTCTGGTTAATGCTTAGAGTAGTCAGTTGTCTGATCTTCTCCCCCCCCCCTCTCTTTCCCCCTTTCCCCGCTTCTTCCCTTCTTCCCCCTTCTTGTTCTCCTCTCTTTCCATGCTCTTTCCTCCCCCACATCCCACCGCCCCCCCCTCCCTTCTCCTGCTCTCTCCTCATTCTCCCCCCCCTCTGCTCCTTCTCCTCTTCTCCCCTATTTTCCTGAATCCCTGCCACTTCCTGCTCTCCCTTCTCTCACATTCCCCCTGCTCTCCTTCCCCTGCACCCTCCCACCTCTCCTTCTCTGCCTCTCTGTCCTCCTCCCTCTCTCACATTCCCCCTGCTCTCCTTCCCCTGCACCCTCCCACCTCTCCTTCTCTGTCCTCTCCTCCTCCACATTTCCCATTTTCCCCCCACCCTCGCCCTAATCCGGGCCCGTATCCTACTCCCTCCCTCCACCCTAGACCCTACCTCTACTCTCTGTCCTCCCCCCTCTCTCACATTCCCCCTGCTCTTCTTCCCCTGCTCTCCTTCCCCTGCACCTCTACTCTCTGTCCTCCCCCCTCTCTCACATTCCCCCTGCTCTCCTTCCCCTGCACCCTCCCACCTCTCCTTCTCTGTTCTCTCCTCCTCCACATTTCCCATTTTCTCCCCACCCTCGCCCTAATCCGGGCCCGTATCCTACTCCCTCCCTCCACCCTAGACCCTACCTCTACTCTACCTCCCCTGTACCCTTCCACCTCTCCTTCTCTGTTCTCTCC
>NC_139626.1:49576299-49583799 GCF_964638095.1 Poromitra crassiceps
TAGAAAACGCTGTGCATTGTGGGTATTTTATAGCTAGTGGACTACTAGTGAATCAAATTAACAGTTGAGAATTTGGACACTAGTACAAAATGGCGAACACACTAAATAGTCCACTATTTCTGCCATAGTGACCGATTCCGCACAGGGCTAATGAATACAATATAATAGCCTACTGTATTGTCACAGGAAGTGTCAACACAATAGGAAGTAATTGGCTGACCCCTGCGTTGGAACATGAGGTGAATAGGCTAAGAACATACTTCAAAGTGTTTATATAATATACTTAAAAGTGCCAATCACCACTGGCACATGAAAGCCATTGCACCTGTCACTTTATGACAGGCACTAAAGAGGCTACCTGCAGCGCGCTTCAATGGGTCCTAATTGGAAACATGCACACGGAAATGTTCATTCACACTCTATTGTCACCGTCGCCCCGTTAAATGTTAAATGCCACACTGGAGCTATGGGGACCTGACACACACACACACACACACACGCACGCACACGCACACACACACACACACACACACACACGCACATGCACACGCACACACACACACACACACACACACGCACACATGCATACAGCAGACACAGATGTCACGCTCCTTCACAAACGTCACATTGACTCCGTGTGTCATATTGACTCAATCAGGCTGCTAAACTGTCTGGTCAGCTTTGCGCAAACAGTTAATTTAATTGTCGCTAATTAGCCTCATAATGGGAACCGGCCTTGTTTTGTCCGCCTTTGCGGACACTTTCCTCAAGGAATCAATTGAAGTAAGGAATCCAACCCGCAGGCTGATTTTCAAAACAAACTCCAGTCCAACCATCTGTGACTTCCCAGTGTTCCAAGGCTTGAATTCAAACTCAAACAGCAAAATCACGCCCTTTATAGAAAACGGCACCAGTGCTACGCATAGCATCGTAATCAAAGTTCGTCTAACAAAGTCAGCGGATGAGACGTGCGAGGAGGGTCAAGAACATAATACAGTTCTGCTGAGAAATCCTGAAATCACCTTTCGTCACGGCGGTGTCGGAACACACACCATCGACATGCCGAGTGTGACCGCTTGATAGAATTTACAGCACAATGCCATGCTAAGAGCTCTCTCAATCTCATTCAAATTCCCATTAAAAAATGTGATTAGGCCGCAGAGTGGGAACTGGTGGGCCACAGATAGCCAATTAATCAGTGGAACGGCGACATGTGTGTTTCTGCACAATAAGAGGCTGCTGGGTGAAGAAAGGAGGAGGAAGACATGCAATTAGCGTCGGTGCTTTCCCCGGTCTCCACCGCAGGCTTAACTTCAAGTCCATAAAGGAATGGCACGTTGGCTTCAGAGCAGACGGACACAATGAGAGACGTGTTTAAAAATGAGCCGTGTGGACGTGCCAGGCATCTCTTCACCGGCCAAGAGACAGTGGGAGAGTGATGGCTTCTGTATCTCCGCGGGCAGAGACAGATTCTCCATGCGCATACAGTATGGGCATGCACACAGTTAGTTGGACACGTGCACGGTGCACACACACACACACACACACACACACACACACACACACAACGCTGTGACATGACTGGGAATTGAACACGGCCCTCCGATATAAAAGGCAAGTGTTTCAGCCTGTTCTCACTCCGAACTCGTCTCAGAGTTTGGTTTGGCAAGCACCTTTGGCAACGTCCGTAACGCTCCACGGAGCCTCCGCCGTTTTATGGAACGCAGCACCCCTTTGAAAGCACCTGGGGGCTGACCTGGTAGAGCGCGTACTGTACCACAAATGCTTAGTCCTTTGTGCGGTCGACCCGGGTTCGAATCCGACCTAAGGTCCTTTGCCGCATGTCATCTCCTCTCTCTCTCTCTCTTCCCAGCTTTCCTATCTGCCTACTGTCCTATCAAATAAAGGCAAAATGCCCCCAAAAAACAAGAAAAAAAACCCAGCGCAGCTGGGGGTTCAGGCAAAGGTCAAGCACGCCCTCGGGCTCGTCATCCTCCAGAACGAGTTGGGAAGTACGGTAGTAGCATGCTGGTTTTGTGTTAGGGGCTTGAAGTAGTTCCCGTCCCCTGCATGATACTACTGTACTTGTTTCCCTGAACCCACAGCTGCAGAGTGCTGCGTTCCATAAAATGTGGTGCAGAGTGCTGCTCCCCGCAGCGCGTTCCATAAAATGCCAGAGGCTCCGTGGAGCGTTAAGGGGGTCGCCAAAGGTGCTTGACAAAGCGGTTCTGCGAGACGAGTTCGGAGTGAGAACGTGTTTTTACGCCCTCCATCCACCCCGGCCACAGTGACTTCACGGAAGCAGGCTGCTGGTATAAGCTCTGCCACTGGTACCGACCATTTCAGTCAATGCCTCCGACCCGCTTTGACTGACCGGCTGCGACCATTTATGGATTTCCGCTGTGCGTGTCGAATCTGTCGATCTCAAATGCCTGCGCCGCTGTGAAACAACAACAACAACAACGCTAGCTCATTACTACATGCTGAAAACGATGGGATGTGGATTGTGCAATAAAGCAGGCCTGCTTGGTGCTTTCGGTGGATGAATGTAAAGGTAAACAGAGCCTTTTCCCCCGCTATACCAGAGTGAAGGTATTACCAGCCAGACTCTCTCCCGGTGCAGGGAGGGAGTCTGGCAAGCGAGACTACGCCGGCCACAACACCCTTACAGGCCACCGCGCTCTTTCAATAGCAGGCCCTATTGGCTCATTTCCACCACATATAACAGCACAGTACAGTGCTTCCATAGCAAGTTTACTCGCCTCCGCCCACACCTGGTCGTCATAGCGACCGCATATCTGGCCTCCGCCCATAGCTGAAGTAGGCTATAACGTATAACGTTAAAATTAAATCCATACACGGAACTTTTAAACTGGTTATGAAATACTGGTGCCTGTAAATTACCTACAGTGTACATGGGCAAATGTGACAATCGGCCAGGAGAATGGATAGCACTTTGTTGTTACTCAAACGCACATGCATGCGCTGCGCGGGGGACAGGAGTTACGCTACGGGGATAAGGGAAGCCAGCCCACTACCGTGGCGGCAACTCACCAGGCAAGACCGCGGCTTCGCTAAACCCCCGCCTCCGGCCTAGCGGAGCCGACGTAGCACACTACAACAAAGGGCTTCCAGAGGAGCGGACTTTTTCTCTCTCAAAACAATTGAAAACCACTGTTATATTAAAGCTGAGAAAGGAGATCGATTTTATTTCACCAGAGCCGAAGGCAGCAACACAAAAGACTGATGGAAATAACAGAAGAGAAGGTAAGCCCCACTAAACTGGTATCTAGCATTGACAGTAGATACAGTAAACACGATTCTGCCTGACAAATCAGTCATCTGCAGTGTTTTCACATCACCGTATGGTTCCGGGTCCACAGCGCTGGAACCTCAACAAAGCAGGGACCAAAACTAGCACGACTCAACCCCGACTCAACCCGGGCTGTCCACGTTTTTGATCAGTGGAATGAGACAAAAAAGCGAGACGATCTGGGCGGGGCCGCACTGATACCAGCGGTGGAAATGGGCCATAAGACATGTGTATTCAGTTCACGTATCTACAAACATGACTGTGAATGACATGAATGTATTTTGCTTCAGAAATGTTGATATTGTACGTATTCGTGGCGTGCAGAAACGGACATGCTGACAATTTTTCCCGACTCGGCTGGAATTTTCTAGCCTATGTATGTACAGTATTAACCTAGTACAGTATGTGTGAATGTGTACTACACATTCCTGGGTGTTTGCAAGCGTCTGCGTGTGTGTGTGTGTGTGTGTGTGTGTGTGTGTGTGTGTGTGTGTGTGTGTGTGCACGCACGTGTGTGTGTGTGTGTGTGTGTGTGTGTGTGTGAGAGAGAGAGAGATTGTTTTAATACCTTCCAGCAGGCTGAAGAGGCGACTTGAGGAAAGTTAAACATTATTACTGTTATGAATTTTGATGCTCTCTTATAGCGCATTGGGGCTTTGTAAAATCAAGGTTAAAGACTGAGGGTGTGTGTGTGTGTGTGTGTGTGCGTGCGTGCGTGCGTGCGTGCGTGTGTGTGTGTGTGTGTGTGTGTCTGTGAGAAGGTTGTGGGGGATCATTGTATAAATCCTGTCACATCAGTTGTAATTCCAGCTAAACTGTAATTCCTGAGCTAAATGGCTGGAGGAGGGAATGAGAAGGGGGGGCGGGGGGGAGCTGCTTGGTCAGAGCTGTAATAACCTACATGCACTCCAAAGGAAGGACAAAAGCTTCCATCTGAGCCCAGGGGAGGTGAATGGGAATCGGGCTCGCTTGGTCTGCGTCTCAGCCTCTCCCCCTGCATGGTAATGACTCCCATAGAACAACATGATAACATCTTGACATGCCGTCCCTATGCGTTCCACAGACAATTCATATCAGCGTGAGTATGTCTGTGTGTGTACAGTACAGTATATGAGGTGAGCAATTTATAATGCAATCTTACAGGGAGACTTTGGTGATTTTCAACCCGCTTTGTATCATTACAATGTCAGTCATCATGCAGATGCGCAGCCGTTACCTTGTCTTCATGTTTTCTCTCTGCAGTTTATTCCAGCACAGAGCTGATATTTGTCCTTCACTCTTTTGCACGGCGGCAGGAAGTGGAGTCAATGACACACTTCCACTTCCCCTCCGCTTAAGCCCGACATCAGCGGAGTGTGATGGTACTTCATCACGTTGACGTTGTGATTCTTTCTGAATCTTGATGTTTCCGGATCACCGGTGCTTCGAAGTCCTCTCTCGCTGAACCGGCGCGGCTTTGCCGGCGCGTGACAGATGGTTACACTGATTGAGGTAATTCAAAACCACCCAGAGGAAAGCTATATCCTAAATAAGATCTCCTCTTCCTCCCATTCACTTCTCCCAGACACTCTCCTAGATGAAGGGTTCCCAAACTTTTCAGCCCGCGGCCCCCAAAATAACAGTGCCACAGGTTTGCGGCCACCGCTACCCCTAGATGTGGTTGAAGCCTACAAACGTGTGTGTGCAAAACAAATAAAGTGTAACAATTATGGTTAAGACGTGCTCTTTTGAATCGTTTTTAAATTGTATTTCACACGTTTTGTAGTTCACACATTCCTTAGGTCAATTTCACACATTCTGGAAATCATCTCACGACCCACCCAGTGGTGTCCTGGACCGCCCTGGGGGGGTTCCTGACTCCGACCCCCACTTTAGGAACCACTGTTCTAGATGAGTTGCATTTCAAATCAGTGCGCAATGTTGACCTTGGACAAGCCTTGGATCATCTCACTCTGCTGATCATGTTTCCACATTTAGCTCTTTCTCTTCTCCCATGTCTTAGTCTTAGTCATTATCTTGTACCTCTCTAATGGGAGGAACATCTCACCAATAGCAATCTGAGTGCAGCCATCATCAGCTTTTCTTATTCAGATACTATTGGTCCTAAATTACAAGAACAGTTATATGTTTTTATTGTATTTAACATGTATATACACAGGCAGGGCAAGTAATAGCAAATAAAACCAGTTTTGGAGATGAGGACTGGGCCTCACAGATCAGGACAGGAGCACACAAAAGTCTTTATGCACAAGAGATTAACACACTGATGTTTCCACATTACAGTGTCTTCTTCAGAGTGACTCTCGCAGTTCAGAAGTCACTCTGAAGACACTGTGCTGTCGAAACAGTGTGGTCAAAAAATCAATCAATCAATCAATCAATCAATCAATCAATCAATCAATCAATCAAGACTTTATTTCAGACTCACGATCCTGAAAAACACATTTAAAAAAATATACACACAGGCAGTAAAAACAAACATACATGTAACCTTCATAAAAGAGAAGTGTAGCAGTGCTTCCATAGAGGTGACTGATATCTGACATCTACAACAGGGATTAGCCAGCAGCATGACAATGCCATTGTGCGAGACATTCAGACGTTGATAAATTCCTCAACAGTGCCTGGAGAGTGTTAACACCTGCCATCATTTTTTTTCCAATATTTTATTTTCAATTTTACTTGGAACAATACACAAACATAACAAACAAACAGGCTCAGTGACAGGAAAGGAAAAGAAAGAAAAGCATAATAAATATCAACACTCAATATTACAATTTTGCAACGTGGTGCTACCAGCCGCATAGGGTGCTTATGTGCTTGTAAGAGATGTTGTGCATGGGGTCCCACACAAGGGGTCCATGAGGGGTCCCTGAAACGGGTCCCAAATAGTTAGAGTTTTTTCAAGCGAGTTGGTTCTCAGGGACCTGATTCGCTCCATCCTTATAACAGAGATCATGTCCATCAACCACAATTGTGAAGAGGGGGGGATTTCCATTCCTTCAGAATGAGTTTTTTGGCAACAGTTGTCCCCAGTGTCAGAGATTGCTGCACAGCTGTAGGGGAGTTCAGAGAGGTCTCTGAGCAGCTGAAGATGGTGAGTTCTGCCTCCGGCTGAAGGTTGACTTTGTATGCCTTAAATGTCTTCATCAGCTAAAATGCTGGGTGACAGTTGCAGGTGTATGTGTGTGTGTGCGTGTCTGTGTGTGTGTGTGTGTATGTGTGTGTGTGTGTGTGTGTGTGTGTGTGTGTGTGTGTGTGCGTGCGTGCGCGCGCGCGTGTGTGTGTGTGTGTGTGTGTGTGTGTGTGTGAGAGAGAGAGAGAGAGAACAACTGTGCAATAGGGTCTTTAAGAGTAGTGAGGGTGATCAATTTGTCCAGTTTCAAAGTCTTTTGCTGCTCATTCCAACTGCTGGGAGCAGCAAATTGGAAGGAGGACTGGCCAAAAGAAGTACAGGGGCAACTTCCAGGTGCTGGGTGGTCTAAAACATTTTGGCGTTCAAGGACAGAGCGTTTTGCAGACTCAGCGTAAAAGAAGAGCCATCCCTGTATGAAGACAAGTCTTGCGTTTACTTTTGACTGAAGATCATCTTCAGTCAGAAGATGTAAATGCTGAGAAAAATAAATTGTATTACCATAGACAGAGGTATACATGTAAGAGGTGACTGTGTCCAGAACCGAGCCATTAGTTGTTGTGATGCTTCCAGGTAACAGGATAACAGACGTCCTATCAAACCATTCACTTTTGTTTTAGATGTGAAACAAGGTTAAGGCCACAGAATGCCACCTGTACATTTAAAGCTGTCTTGAAGAGAGCGCAGAACAGCATCAGGGGAAGATCCAACTGAATATAAAACGGTATCATCTGCATACAAATGAGTCTTTGAATTTCCTACTACACTGACAATGTAATTTATGCATAAGGAGAACAAAGTGAGGCCAAGGATGGAGCCGTGAGGTACACCTTTAGTGACAGCCAATATCTCAACAACAATATTTCTGTAGAGATGAAGATAAGGTGGTTGTAAACAATTTTGCTACTGAGGAAGATGAAGAATGAATTTAGCTATGTTGCGCTGCAAATAATCTCTGATGATAGAATATATTTCACATAACTATCTCAAGAATATAACTATCTCAACAATTTGAGATGTAGGCTGCTGTCTTGTCTATGTCTTGGCTGATGAT
>NC_139626.1:49588799-49593799 GCF_964638095.1 Poromitra crassiceps
AAGAGAAAGAAAGTGCTGTGTAATCTGAAAAGTAAAAAACTTGATGTGATCTATCTACAGGAAACACATTTAACTCCTGAGGAGTCTAGGAAGTTATGTAGGGATTGGATAGGACATGTTTTTTTCAGTGTTGGATCAACTAATAGTAAAGGGGTGATTATTCTAATTAATAAGAAATTGCAATTTAAATGTTTAAAAGAAGTAACAGACACTGAGGGACGCATGGTCATTATTCTTGCAGAAATACAGGGACAAATGATAATACTGGCCAATATTTACGCACATAATGGGGATCACCCTGCTTTTTTTTGTAGATCTGGAAACTAAACTCTTTGAATTAGGTGAATATCCTATTATTTTGGCTGGGGACTTTAATCTTATTTTGGATCCTGTTTTAGACCGTAGTAGTTCTCCTAGCATCAAACCACCCAAAACTGTCTTGACAGTGAAAGGTTTCTGTGAATCATTGGGATTAGTTGATGCTTGGAGGCTAATGAACCCAAGAGCAAGGGATTACACCTTTTACTCTCATGCGCATAACATGTATTCAAGAATTGATATGTTTTTGGTTTCTAAGATACTACTCCCTTCTACCTTATCCTGCTCCATAGGTCATATTCTGGTTTCTGATCATGCAGATATTTCACTTGAACTGTTACCTTACTATGAAACAATCAGACCACATAGATGGAGATTTAATGCATCTCTGCTACAAGACCCTAGCTTTAAAGAAGCCCTCAGGAATCAAATTAAGGAGTATATAGAATTTAATGTGTCCTCGGCTCCCTCTGCTGGGGTGGCTTGGGAAGCTATGAAGGCAGTCCTGAGAGGCTTTATTATCCAGCATGCTTCATACAAGAAGAAAATTAGCATAGCCAAAGTTACAGAATTGGAAAAAAAGGTTCAGACAGCTGAAACGATATTCAAACGGGATATGTCACCTATTAATTTGCAAAATTTGACACAATTAAAGTATGAATATAATAATTTATTATCACAGAAAGCGGAATTTTTGTTATTTAGAGCCAGGCAAAATTATTTTGAGTCAGGGGAAAAAGCAGGGAAACTCCTGGCAAGATATATTAAAAAGAAGGAATCCTCTTCAACCATTGCAGCTGTGCGCGATCAGGGGGGGAGCCTCATGACTAAACCAAGTGATATAAATAATACATTTAGAGAGTTTTACACAAATCTTTATACGTCTGAAAACACCTCAACAGATACTGAAATAAACTTCTTTCTTGAGGGCCTGAACCTTCCTAGATTAGATGAACAACAACGTGACTCGCTTGATGCCCTAATCTCTAGGTCAGAGATAGCTGAGGTTATTAGAGGTCTGCCAGTAGGTAAATCCCCAGGACAGGACGGCTTCACTGCAGAATTCTACAAATGCTATGCAGATGAAGTGATGCCACTAATGCAACAGATGTTTGAGGAATCCTTTAATGTGGGAACATTACCACCTTCATTAACACAGGCAGTTATTACTCTTATACTCAAACAAGGTAAAGATCCGTCTGACTGTAAGAGCTTCCGCCCTATCTCGTTAATTTCTACGGACTGCCAGATTCTGTCCAAGATTCTGGCTAATAGAATTAATAAAGTGCTTACATCACTGATACATCCAGACCAAGTGGGTTTCATCCCCCAGAGGAACTCTTCAGATAACATCAGACGCTTGTTAAATGTCATGTGGTCAGTCCGCAACATAGACTCCCCAGTGGCTGCTATTTCACTCGACGCCGAAAAAGCGTTTGACCGGGTGGAGTGGAGATATTTGCTGCTTACTCTTAAATCTTTTGGATTTGGCCAGAACTTTTTAAAATGGATAGAAATACTTTATAATCACCCACAAGCGGCAGTTCAGACAAACGGATTAATCTCGCCTTATTTCTCATTAAGTAGAGGGACCCGTCAGGGCTCAAGCTTTTCACCAGCATTATTTTGTTTAGCACTAGAACCGCTCGCTGCGGCTATACGCAGGAACCCTAATTTTCCTGGGGTAACCATTGGGGAGTCAGTACACAAACTTATGCTTTACGCGGACGATATACTTTTACTGGTATCAGACCCTGTGAAATCAGTACCAGCTCTTCTAGATTCTATTGATTCCTTTTCTAAACTCTCAGGGTACAAGGTCAATTGGTCAAAGTCTGAGGCTCTCCCCTTGACTGCGTACTGTCCCAGTACTCTCTTTAAAGACGGCGCCTTTCAGTGGCCAACTGAGGGTATAAAGTATTTAGGAATCCTCTTCCCTCCAAAAATAGAAGATGTAATTAAGGTGAATTTTGATCCTCTTTTTGGAAAGATTTCTGTTGATGTGGAGAGGTGGTCATCTTTGTTTTTGTCCCTGTGGGGTAAAGTAAATGTGTTAAAAATGAATGTTATCCCGAAGGTAAATTACTTGTTACAGTCACTTCCATTATGTATCCCCATGACATATTTCAAGAAATTTGACAGGATTTGTAATAACTTTATATGGAACGGGAAAAAAGCCAGAATGCGACTTGAAAAGTTACAGATGCCTGTCGACAAGGGAGGCCTCGGGCTTCCAAAACTTATTTTTTATTATTATGCTTTTAGTTTAAGACATTTGGCCCAGTGGTCATTACCTCCTGAAAGGGCGCCTCCCTGGTTCATATTAGAGCAAATGGGATTTCTCCCTCTCTCCCCTCTTGCCGGTATAACAGCTAAGCTGTCATCTACATTTCGGTCCCATCCTATCATCTCTCATCTTCAGACGGTCTGGAAAAAAGTCTCTTTAATCTTTAAGATTAACCCATATTTGAACTCAGAATCAGGGATTTGGCTAAACCCCAAGCTCCCTATAGGTAGAGCTCCCTTCTTTTGGAAGGAATGGAATAATAGTGGTATCAGTATGCTGGGTGACCTGTATGAGAGAGACACTCTAAAAACGTTCGAGACCCTAATGCAAAATTTTAGTTTACCTAGGACACAGCAGTGGCAATATTTTCAATTGAGGCATTTACTTGTGAAAACCTTTAGTTCAATTAACACCCCTCCGTCTCACTCGGATCTACTGAGTAATATAATTAGAACATTTGGTCTGGGTCACGAAGCATCACACTATTACTCCATGATTTTCAACCAAGCTCATAAAGGGAACTGGGCACTAAAACGAGTCTGGGAACATGATTTACATTGTTTATTTAACGAGAAGGAATGGGACCGAATATGTCAGAACTCAAAGAAAATGTCTAGGGATATTAGAATCAGATTAATTCAATTCAAAATAATTAATCGGTTTTATTGGACCCCATCAAGGATGCATAGATTGGGGCTGAAAGACACAGCAAACTGTTGGAGGTGTGAGAGGGCAGAGGGTACTCTTTTACATGCATTATGGTCATGTTCTGTTCTTCAAGATTTCTGGCACAAAGTTCATAAGAAAATCTGTGATATTGTGAAGCTTGATTTTCCTTTCTGTCCTAGACTTTATGTTTTGGGTGACCCCTCACTGCTCGCCCACTGTGTGGGTGAGGTAGCAGACTGGATCCAGACTAGTATTATGGTGGGGAGACAAATGATAATGAGGGGGTGGAAAACAACAGGGGGACCCTCCATGCAGGAATGGCTGATTGAACTGGGAAGGGTGGCGTCCTATGAACATTTGTCCTATAGGATGCACAACAGATTGGAGGTCTTCACCTTGAAATGGGGGACATATCTGGCTGCTAATGTAGCGCAGGACACTTTACCATAGGGAAGGACTCTGGACTGATAGAGCTACAAGACTTAAAAAAAAAAAAAAGTTGCTGTGCCTTTTTGTTTGTCATCGTTTGTCTGTTTTTGTCGGGTTTCTTTTTAAGTTATTTACTATGTATGAAGGATTGTACTGATGATTGTGAAAATAATAAAAAACTTTAAATCAAAAAAAGAGTGTTGCAGTGATGAAAGAGTGTTGCAGCGATGAAGTGTTGCAGTGATGAAGACTGTTGCAGTGATGAGGAGTGTTGCAGTGATGAAGAGTGTTGCAGTGATGAAGAGTGTTGCAGTGATGAGGAGTGTTGCAGTGATGAGGAGTGTTGCAGTGATGGAGAGTGTTGCAGTGATGAAGAGTGTTGCAGCGATGGAGAGTGTTGCAGTGATAAAGAGTGTTGCAGCGATGGAGTGTTGCAGCTGAAGATTGTTGCAGAGATGGAGAGTGTTGCAGTGATGAAGAGTGTTGCAGTGATGAAGAGTGTTGCAGCGATGAGGAGTGTTGCAGTGATGAAGAGTGTTGCAGTGATGAGGAGTGTTGCAGTGATGAAGAGTGTTGCAGTGATGAAGAGTGTTGCAGCGATGAGGAGTGTTGCAGTGATTAAGAGTGTTGCAGTGATGAGGAGTGTTGCAGTGATTAAGAGTGTTGCAGTGATGAAGAGTGTTGCAGCGATGGAGAGTGTTGCAGCTGAAGATTGTTGCAGCGATGGAGAGTGTAGTAGTGATGAAGATTGTTGCAGTAATGAAGAGTGTAGTAGCGATGGAGAGTGTTGCAGTGAGGAAGAGTGTTGCAATGACGAAGAGTGTTGCAGTGATGAAGAGTGTTGCAGTGATGGAGAGTGTTGCAGTGATGAAGATTGTTGCAGTGATGAAGAGTGTTGCAGTGATGAAGAGTGTTGCAGTGATGAAGAGTGTTGCAGTGATAAAGAGTGTTGCAGCGATGGAGTGTTGCAGCGATGAGTGTTGCAGTGATGAAGAGTGTTGCAGTGATGAAGGGTGGTGCAGCGATGAAGAGTGTTGCAGTGATGAAGAGTGTTGCAGTGATGAAGAGTGGTGCAGTGATGAAGGGTGGTGCAGTGATGAAGAGTGGTGCAGTGATGAAGTGTGTTGCAGTGATGAAGAGTGGTGCAGTGATGAAGGGTGGTGCAGCAATGAAGAGTGTTGCAGTGATGAAGAGTGTTGCAGTGATGAAGAGTGTTGCAGTGATGAAGAGTGGTGCAGTGATGAAGAGTGGTGCAGTGATGAAGAGTGTTGCAGTGATGAAGGGTGGTGCAGTGATA